>NC_061097.1:54148724-54153724 GCF_015104395.2 Macrobrachium nipponense | reverse complement strand
AAAAGCATCACTAATGATAACGGTTATTTTATTTTAAAAAATTCCCCGCACCGACAACGGACGCCTTAAAATGCATGTTTATAAAATATTTTCTGTTCAAAGAAACTTTATCTTTCATTCCACAAAATATGTGCATACACTCGTGTTACACCCTGTAGCCGTCAAAGAGCAACAACTTGATTAAAGTAGTAGGTCTTTCTTATAAAAAAAAAAAAAAAAAAAAAAAAAAAAAAAAAAAAAAAAAAAAAAAAAAAAAAAAAAAAAAAAAAAAAAAAAAAAAAAAAAAAAAAAAAAAAAAAAAAAAAAAAAAAAAAAAAAAAAAAAAAAAAAAAAACATATGAAATAGACTTAAACGAGAACGTCACCTTTCATATTTCTTATCTTCTCAGCTACTTATAATATACTTATGGTAGTAGGTCTAGTAAGTATACATCTGAAAACTAATTTTGAATTAATTTCTATTTAGAAGAAATGAATAGCTACAAAAAGATAAACCTAAGAAAGCTTAAGGAAAGTAAGCCTTTCTTAATGTATTCGTCAGTTTTGACCCCCACAGCTTTCCAAGGTGTCCAAACGAAACAGGATGATATGCAAGGAATTCGCTAAAAAATAAGACTGAATTATATTCGTTTGATTTTTTATGATTGCTTTTTGACTTTGAATAGCTAGGTCTGAGTTAATTATGTTAAGCAATTATGAAAAGGATGAGAAGAACATGGCTAAATACAACAAGAATAACGGGAATAGTCAAATAAAGAGATTAATTATATATATAAGATATATATAGATAGACTATAATATATATATATAATATATATATATTAGATATCTATATATATACTAATATATATATTAGATAATAGTGATTATAGTATTATATACATATATATGTATAGTAAATTTTAGTCGATTTAAATATTCATTAATATTACGTATCCGAGAGAGTATCCTGCTGAAAATAGACATAGGCAAATCATCTGGGAAAATCAGAAGTCCAATTTAGGCCCACTAAATGTGTCATACAAATGATTTTATTGATCAAAGGACAAAATTAGTTTAACTAAAAATCGTTTTCAAAGAATGTTAACGCCTTGATGTATTATTTATCGGCTGTAGGAGACGAAATGACAACACCCCAAGTGCAGTACGATACGTTGAGTCAAGACTAGCGCCAGCAAAGCCAACTTCAAAATCTTCGGTAAGCTGTCACGAAGCTTGAGTTGAGAATAAAATTAGAAATCGTGGACCCATCGGTATACATTTTCCTTACTTTGCAAAATAATTATCTTTAATACATTGAATAAGTCTACTCAGTTCTAATGTCATTTATTTCAAGTATAGCACCTTTGAAAGGAAATATTATTTATTGTTAAGTAAATAATCTGGCACCTGCATATGGCAATATTTCCATAACGAACAATGAATTAAGAAATTACGCCAATTCTTCGTTGGCCGTCTGTACATGATAGTGAATTTCTTGCTCCATCAACTTTTCACCGTACTGTGAGATACTTTTGAGGCAATGATAATAAATAACTGAATGCTATACCGTGACGAAGAAAGGTCTATGAAAAAGAAATCAAAAGGAAAAAAACCTATTCCAGTTCAACCAAAGGTGAGAGCACCATGCACTGAGAACTTTCATCTCTGAACTTTCACTCTCTGGTACCAAAACGTCCAGAGACCATAGAGAGAAAGTGTCAAGGGATCGAAAGTTCATTTAACTTGATTAAGTTACATACGGTAGCATTCGTTTCATGGAGGTTACAACTAATGCTGCTTAACTTTAGAAACTTTTCCTCGTGGTGGATACAGAAATTTCTTCTTCGCTTCAGTACTTTGTAATACTTTTGAATTGTTTCATATCTTGAACCACATCCAAGATACGACATTCCCTAGTTTCTTCTGTACTTCCTGTATCATTCAGCTTCTTGAAGGTGTGATTTCTGTGTAGCGTTTCTTATTGAACTGTGTTTGTCTTAAGGCAAGCAAGCACTTACTGCTTACAGTAGATTCACATCAATCGTGGATCTGATGTCTAGTCCAGTCCCTTACGACGCTCCTGATTGGCTGTTGATAAGCCAATCACAGGGCTGGAAACTGTCTCTCGAGAGAGTTCACAGAGGCAGGATGTATGTTCCACCTCTCCTGGGGGATACACGTATCCCTCTGGAGAGGTGGAACATACTTCCCTCCTATATGAACTCTCGAGAGAGACTGAGAGTTTCCAGCCCTGTCATTGGCTTATCAACAGCTAATCAGGAGTGTCGTAGGTTGATGTCGTAGCTCTCTACATAATTCAAGATGGAAGTGTCCGAGGCACAACAACCGACTGACCACCAGGTACACGAGTCACTGGGTAGGTGGACAGAGGGAATACATTTAAAAGAATGTGTTTATGCTGTTCCTCCCTCGCTCTGGATCGAAAAAAGGACTCTCTGATAATAAGCCAAGAATGGTGGTATCACTATGTTACAAGGAGAGAGAGATAGAGATAGAGGTACTTTCCAAAAGAGAAATGGTTTTACAACCCTTCATTCGAGTTAGCTGCACGATTTACTTCTTCAATTCAGTTTTATTTCATCGGAAATTCTGTGGGGGTGTGAGTTAACGCCATAAAAGGAGGCAAGATTGCCAAAGGCTTCCATAAAACAATTTGAGACTACTTTCAACGTCTCAGTCAAACCGCAGATTTAATGGCTTTGAAATAAGGTTAAGTGGTTCTGGTACGTGCTCTAGACTCATGCTCAGGTTTTGATGAATAATATAATATATATATATATATATATATATATATATATGATATATATATATATATATATATATATATATATATGATAAAACTAACACAAGAACCCACGGATAGGTCTATTTTCCACGCAATCTTCAGTGCTTTAATAATAATTTCTACCATTACTTAACTAAGCAACCGTTACTCTCATGGTTTCCTCTCCGATGCAACAGCTGTTGCAGATGAAACTGGAGATCAGAGTTTCATGTCATCCATGTAAACTTGACGACGAATTCAGTAACACTTTGTTCCTGTTTTGTGTCTTCGAATTTTTGTCTCGACCGTCTCACTGTCAATAGAAAGCTGTGGTCCTCATTTGCACACAAATGCACACACAAGAGCGTGCAGACATGCAGTTACAAATACAGAACCATTTTACATTTTCAGAGAGAGAGAGAGAGAGAGAGGTGCACAGGCACGATGAGGCTGAGAATCTTTTCCATTTTGAGAGAGAGAGAGAGAGAGAGAGAGAGAGAGAGAGAGAGAGAGCCCAAAAGTACAAAGCCGTAGGACTAAGAATCTCTTCCATTTGAGAGAGAGAGAGAGAGAGAGACGACGAGGGAGAGAGAGAGGAGAGAGAGAGAGAGAGAGAGAGAGAGAGGTGCATAGGCATGATGAGCTGAGAATCTTTTCTATTTTGAGAGAGATAGCCCAATAATAGAGAGAGAGAGAGAGAGAGAGAGAGAAGAGAGAGAGAGAGAGAGAGAGGTGCTTAGGTGTGGAAAACATGGGTACGAGTCCACAGAGTGACACTGCACGTAAAATGGGGTACGATTTCCCGCAGCACGAATTTCACTCCAACCAACCGGCATGTAGTACACCCGTACAGATGAGTCTAATCGGTCATGTGTGTACACATGTGATACAACTCTTTTCACATTACGGCGTGGAGCATACTTTGCGCAACTGGCGGAATTTGGCTGTTATAACTGTAATTTTACAAGATGTTATTACAGACAGTTGATGCTTCGTGTAATGCCTTGCTCGTACTATTACAGGAAATGTAATAACTTATTACGTTCTTAAACTCTAGGCTGTATTATGAGAGCTACAGTAAAAGTAATGAAAGGAGTTGCAGCTAGGGGCCGAAAGGACGCTGCAATGAACCGTATGTAATGCCTACAGTGTACCGTATGAGGTGCATTGATGGCGCTATCCTCCTACGGGATACGTTTTTGGGGAGATCTGCTTAATAGACAAGAAGAAAACTAGCCTAGTGCTTGCCTTTCTACGGTTTTACTGCCTACAGGATGTCGTGTGAGGAGGACTGCATACAGTACTTTGCGTCGTGCGCATACACACGCACAGTAGACATATATGTATCATCAATAAACGTTTCCATTAATAAAAATATAACAAGTAAACACAAAGCCTTCATTTCATTTACGGAAACAACTTAACCATCGTCTTCAGACAACATCCCAACTTCCAACTGAGTACATTGATTAGTGTTTTTGAATAGCCAGTACTAATTTTGTAAGTAATACCACAATTAATACCTAGTGTTAAGAAAAAAAAGTCTTAAAGCCTAGATAATAATAAAAAATAAAATCCAGTAATTTGTAAATATTGTAGGTATACGTTTTTGTAATATTTTGTAATATCTTACTTATATAAATGACGTAATATTTTTCTAATAAAATATATAAAAAAAAAACATCAAATTGCTGGGTAGAGGAGGGTTGGTCGCTTGGCGGGTGGGGGGAAGGGGTGGGGGTGGGGGTAAGGGAGACTTATTCCGGTTAGCTAACAGAAGTTACAGAACGAAAACCTGTGTCCAGCCATTTGAAAGACAGCCTTGTGAAGGCCGGACGAACCGCCCGTTTTTCGTGTTTCCCTTACGAGTTTGTGCTGTGTGGCTTGTGCGACGAGATTATAAGGTGGATATATTATAAATCTTGGCATTTACTATTAATTTTAGGGTAGATCTATATTACTATTCAGCGGCTTCCTAGACTTATGACAGTTGCGGTTTTTCTGTGCAGTTTTACCTCCTGAACAAGAATTTTAAGTAATATTCATTCGGACGACTGTAATTAACTCCCAGGGGCTCGTACTAAACACGGCGAAATAGATTTTACGCGGTACGCCCCAATTCCTGGTGGCTTTCGTATTCGCGGGGACGAACGATGCGGGATGCATATATTGAAATATCAATTTTAGGAATAATTATCCCTGTTAAATGTATAACTACAAACCATCTTTAGAG
>NC_061097.1:54133724-54143724 GCF_015104395.2 Macrobrachium nipponense | reverse complement strand
AACATAAAACCATACAATAATAATAAACATTAAAATTGCATACAATAATTAAAAGTTGTCACGCAATAGAATTCAGCATGCTACATTGTTGATACATTCTTATTCATCTACATGATCCATCAGTTCGGCAAAGCGGTTAAGAAAGTCTGATGTTGATATGAATTTGTTCTCATATTTCATCCAGAGGTCATCAAATGCAATTTGCTTTTTGACAGCATGCTTCCTTTGGTATCTGTGCATTTTCTTTTGTTTAATTAGTTTTACAATGATGGGAATTCTACTGGCTTCATCATGGAGAATACTAATTAAGAAGTACATGTTAATTGAATTGGTTTTTGCTACTCTGTTAATCGCATGGTGCCACCCTTCTACATCGTTGTTAGTCCGAACAGGGCGTTTGTAACAGCTCCAAGAATGTGGAGGATGCATCTCATTCCTGATCCATATTTTATTATAGTAAGTAATGAGATCTTTTAATCGTTGATCAGGAAGTGGCTGGCTAGTGATATGGCGAAAAGCTGGCTCTATATGTGATGGAGGTAAGTTTGGCAGCGCCATTAACTGCTGAATGAATTGTCTTACAGCGAGTTGATTAATATAGGCATTTTGTAGACCTAGTGTTTTTACTCTTCGGTACACTGCTTGGGCCCAGTGAAACCAGCAGCCATGAATGGAAGCCTTGGGAAGGCACACTCGCACTGCCGACCATAGTGCTTTCTCAAAATCCACAACAACCTCAAAAACTGATGTTGGTGTTAACTCGGTGATTTTTCTTAGGACAGCTACGTAGTCCTTTTTCTTTCTTCTTGACATTAGGACAAAGCACAATGGAACCCGTTTCAAAATTTCATCCTTCTTTATAAAACTGTGGACACTTAAAAGTTGAACAAAAGGGGTACGAACAAGTTTAAAAGTGCCGTCCACGTACCAAGTTTTAGACTTGGACATGTGTTGCAACTGAATAGACGTTGCAAATATGAGATGCCGTTGCCCATTTTCAAATAGATCAGCTTGAAGAAAGTCCTGGGGAACATGATCTCTGTTTAATTCAAAACTGGTATCTTCAGGGTGTTTTGGACGTTGTCCTTCTCTGGCGCGATTAGTGCATCTGACTAGAGTGTTTATATTTTGTAAGGGAACATCTGAATTTTCACTGCTTGGGAGTGCTTTCTTTACTATTTCCCCAGATGATGCAAATGGGCATTCCAAAGCTGACTTTTTAACGAAAGCTCGTGTTGATGCTTTGAGTTCAGCACCAGGATCCCCAGGATGTGTGTGTTGGTGGTGTCCACTTTTGAAGTTCATTGTTCCTACTTGCTGTGAAATTGTTGCATAGCACTTTTTACCACGGTAGCTGCATATCCATGTTACTGATACAGACGACTCTCGCTTCCTGGTGTACGTAAAACCCAATGAATCAGCGAGGAGAGAGCTGCCTTTTCTTGTTCCACCGGAATAACGCTTCATCAACTAATGAGGTTTCTGCAACTGGCGTGATGTTATCAATAGGAAGTATGATATTGAAGTCATTGGGTGTGTTGTTGATTGTTGCAGGTACTTGTGTTAATACTATTTGAGTTACATAGCAGCCATGCATGGTACTTAGCAGCCATGCATGGTATATAGCAGCCAGGGATGGTACATAGAAGCCGGTGGTACACATAGCCAACGGTACATAGACGCCTGTTCCCATATATAGTATAGGCTTAGCAATCTCACCTTGCGGACGCCAGTACCGTTTAATATTTGCTCAATAGTCACCATGATTGTAACTGTTGTTTTGTTTACGTTTTCCATATTTGTAATGACAGGTTGTTCTTGCACCAATACAAACCTTCGGTGTTCATGTAGTCACCTTCAGCGAAAGGTTTGTAGTTAGGAAAAATACAAATTACTTCCAAATTTGCCCCCTTATCAATACAGTTTTGCCTCTTCAAGATAACTGGAATTTGAATAAAAATGTTATAAGTTTTTTATTATTTACTGGTAAAAAGTCGTTCATTTGTGTTTAAATGCGCATGTGCCACATCGTCACCCACGTGTGGACAGGATTATAATTATGACAACCAGTTATTTCGTTTACTTTTAACATTTTTGTAGTGACAGGTTTACTTATATCATTTTAACCATTTGAATAACGCTTAGTTAAAATAAATACTCCTAAAGAAGCCTTGTTTTTACCATTTATTCATAAAGGTCTTCCTTGCAGGTCGACGATCGTGTCACCGTGTCGAATGGGGAGTTCGGTACGTGACAAGGGCTGCATTAGTTACGGACATTAGGTATTTTACTTTTTTGTTTATTTTCTGTTTAAAAAAGGTATTTTTCATCTTGGGGCATCTTGCTTATTCCGTAGGTTTGAATCTTTTTATTTTTATTTTATTTACATAAATTTATTTTCATTTTGATTGTGGAGTGTAAGTGGTTGTGCTTAGGTCTAACTCACCGTCTGGTATTTTAATGTTATTTTAGTTAACTGGTATTTTAATGTTATTTTAACCTTCCGTTTGGAATGATATTCTCATTATATTATTTTACACATATATACATCATAATGTATGTAATATATATATATATATATATATATATATATAAATATATATATATATATATATATATATATATATATATATATATATATATATATATATATATATATTCACTATGACGTATTTCAGCGCAACATTATGTATTATGGATCTTATGCAAAGACTAACGTCTCAATTTTAACGCTTCAATCCCGATGTCATTTTGCATACAGGCTGTTCCATGAACCAATCACAAGAAAGCCATTATGCCGTAAATAGCGCGTTTTTATCGGCTGAAGTATGGAATTGATCATTTTTGAAACTTAATATTGTAATTGATTTATGTATGCGTTCAAGGTTTAGTGGAACTGACAATTCGCTGACAAAAAGTCAATTAATTGTCTGAAGGTAGGTTAGTCTGCGTTAGGCTAATCTTGTAAGTCAGGCCTACAGGTTCATTCTCGCAGGGTTTATAGTTAATAGTGCCGTCAGTGCACCTCACGCGGTGCACTGTAAGCATTACTTAGGGGTTTTTGCAATGCCCCTTCGTTCCCCAGCTGCACTAATTTTTTTCAAAGCCATATTGCTTCTCCTCCATTCCAGTTAACTTTCTTAATTCTCGCTGTCCAACACCTGTGTTACGTATTTGTGCAAACCGTGGGATTGTCTCCCTACCAAGTTCCTGTCTCCAGGGATTTGCGCTTACTCGGGTAGTAAGCCTACATACTTCTTTGTTTGTCATTGTTCTCGGGGGTGGGAGGGGCGGCGGTTAGGAAAGGTTTATGGAAAAGCCTAAAAATTGCTGGAAAAACGGTTTCTCATTGGCTTCTCAATTCGCTGGCAGTAAGGTTACGAAAATGTGAATATCCCTGAACTAGAACGTGATTACTTTCCTCTCTTCACTGTCAGAACTTTGTCTCTTAATTTGGTGACTGAGAATCCTTTAACCCAATTTGTAGCAATCTACTGCCAGTGGCTGTTAAATCTGGTAGTTCTTAAGAGGTCTCTGATTTGGTGACTGAGAATCTTTTAACCCAATATGTAGCCTTAAGCAATCTATTGGTAGTGGCTGTTAAATCTGGTAGATTTTAGAGGATTGCATTAGTCCATACTGCTCTTCTGGATAGCCACTTTACTGGCTACTTTCCTTGCCTCCTTTCCATTCACTCCTGGCATCCATTGCTGAACTTGAGAATCTCTTGTCATTGTCAATATATGTTATAGTAAGATAGTGAAACCAGGGATTTTACGAAATCCATGAAATTTTCAGGTAATCCGGGAAATCACCAGTTTACGCTGAAACATTTGATCTCCATGGTATAGTACTAAACACAGCAGGACAATGATACATCTACACTTTTTTTGCCATGTTTATTGCTAGTCACTCAGGAATCAAATATGTGTTTATTACTAGCCCCTTGGGGATCAAATGTGTTTCGCCCTGTGTAGTACTAGTCCCTCAGGGACCAAATGTGTTTTGCTGTGTGTGTAGTACTAGCCCCTCGGGGATCAAATGTATTTGCCGTGTGTAATACTAGCCCCTCAGGGATCAAATGTGTTTCGCCGTGTGTAGTACTAGCCCCCGCCCCTCTGAGATCAAATGTCTCGCTGTGTGTAGTATTAGCCCCCTCGGGAATAAAATGTGTTTTGCCGTATGTAGCACTAGCCCCCTCAGGAATCAAATGTGCTTTGCCGTGTGTAGTACTAGCCCCCTCGGGAATCAAATAATTTTGCCGTGTGTAGTACTAGCCACTTGGGGATAAAATGTGTTTTGCTGTGTGTGGTATTAGCCCCCTTGGGGATAAAATGTGTTTTGCCGTGTGTAGTACTAGCCCATCGGGGATAAAGTTTGCTCTGCCGTGTGTAGTACTAGCCTCATGGGTATCAAATGTGTTTCACTGTGCGTAGTACTAGCCTCTCGGCGATCAAGTGTCCCTAAGTGAATTGGTGATTTCACGAATTCCCTGAACATTTCAGGCCTTTCGTGAAATAATCCCTGGTTTCACAGTCCTACCGTAAATATTATATAAGTATTTAAGGTTCACTTTATGTTCAAAAGTGTGATGTGATGATTAAGTGCTGGCGCTGGGAAAGTTATTGAATAAAAAAATAAAAAATAAAAAAACTCGATCAGACAGCTTGAATCATAATTTAGTTCTTGGTTTAAATTGTAGTTAGGGTTGTTGATATGCATTTTTCTTGGAGTAAGTATTGGTAGGTTGTTGTAATATCTGAATATACATTTTTTTTTTTTTAAATGTTGGAGAACCAGATGCTTTCAAGAGATTATTTAGTCGATGCTGCTTTTCAAAGGCTTGTAGTGCTAAACGAAGTATGGTAAATTTGTAAACTAGACGGTCGCACGAAGGTATCTTTTATTGATATAATTTGTCAACCACACAATATAGAAAGGGTGTATATACTATACTTGATCTCCGAGGGGCTAGTACTAAACACGGCGTCCCAAGGAGCTTTTTAGTAGTAGTGCACCTCGGGAGTAGGTGACGCTTAGAAAGATAACTAGCCAAAATCGCACCGATTATTCTTGGGGAGTCCTTGATGTATTATTTATGGTCTGGTAGGTAGGAAAATTCTCGGGCATTCTATTGAAGAGTCAGAGATGTGTATTTCTGGTGATAGAAGTTCACTCTCGACGTATTTCGGAAAATTTTCGGGCATTCCACTGAAGAGTCAGAGATGTGTATTTCTGGTGATATAAGTCACTCTCGACGTAGTTCGGAAGTCACGTGAAGCCGTTGGTCCCGTTGCTGAATAACCACTGGTTCCATGCAACGTAAAAACACCATACAAACAAACAACAACAAAAGCAGTTTTTTGCCCTTTGGGTCACTACATTTGAAAATTTGGTTGCGTAAAGTGTTAACACAATTCACAGGACAACTCTTTAAAGTCTTCCTTACAGTCTTAACCTTGTTTGAAAGATGAATTGTCTATGGCCTCAAGTAGAGTTTCCATAGGGCGGTTTCTTGACCGTGTTTTCTCATTAGTTTTCATATGCTGACGACACACACACACACACACACACACACACACACACCGCAGTGATTTACCACGAGGGGATTTTGTTTTGAGGTTTGGTACTGTCGGAAGATTGATCTTTTTGAAGGGTGTGTTCGTGGAAAAGGCTAAGTTCGTAGACAAGCTAGTTCGTCAACTCGTGTTGGTGTTGGGGTACCATTCAGACAAATGTCCCTTTCATTCTACGAGAGAATGACTTAGAATCACTTGTGCTGCTTAGAAATGAAAGCTATAAAAATGGTAGTACCTAGAAATGAAAGCTGTGGCTCTTAAAGATGAAAGGTATAGAAATGGTTCTTGGAATGATAGCTTATAAAAATGGTACTTAGAATGAAAGCTATAGAAATGAAAGTTATTAAAAATGGATCTTAGAAATGAAAGGTATAAAAATGGCTCGTAGAAATTAAAGTTATATAAATGGTTCTTAGAAATGAAAGCTATAGAAATGGCTCTTAGAAATGAAAGCTGTAAAAATGGTTCTTAGAAATGAAAGCTATATAATTGGTACTTAGAAATGAAGGCTATAAAAATGGTGCTTAGGAATGAAAGCTATAGAACTGGTACTTGAAAGTGAAAGCTATAAAAATGGTACTGAGAAATGAAAGCTGTAGAAATGGTTCTTAGAAATGAAAGATATAGAATTGGTACTTAGAAATGTAAGCTTTTGGAAAGTGCCTGGCAAGTAGTTGCTTTTAATCTACTTTAAATACAAAAAATATTGTTTTTAATGTCAGTAGCGAATTATTACAGTTATAATTATATTGCCTCCAAATTGCGCCCCACTGAGAATTTCAGATGCACAATGTTCATCTTCACGCTGCCCACTGTAGACGTTACTCAGGAATCGATGCAACTTCAATTCGTCCCGTAACCATGATTTCAACATTATTCTAACGTAATATTCTGCGTTGAATGTCCTCATAAGTCCCAGGGCTTAGCCTGTGGCCTAGATTTTATGTTACAATTCCATAATTTTCATGCAGCTGCAGGATTTACTGGCACTATAATTTCATCCATATTCGATGATTTTCATAATTTTTTTTTCCACTTTCAGATCGCAGTCTTCGTTAGGTAAGTGGTTTTATGCCATGTGTACCTGGAGTCTTATCAAAAAAGTATTTCGATAATTTTATTTTTTTAATATTTCCTTGGAATATTTGAAGTTTCAATTTAATATTGATTAAAACTAATTTTTTTGAAGTAAAGTACTTTTTGAAAAGTATTAGCTTATTTTGATTGAAACAAACCCGCATTATTGTAAAAAGTAATTTTTAAAAAAGTATCCTAGCTGTCAAAACTATAGTATTTTTTTTATCTTGTGATGCCAAACAAAAACTTCACAAATTTATCTTTTGGAAGCTGAGCAAACACTGAACTTGATTAACCTAATTCCGGGTTGGTCTTATGGTTGTCAACATTTTTCGGTTTCTTTTTATACAGTTTGGTTGTGCCTATGTTGAAATTTGTCTGTATTTGTGGTAGTCATATTTGTTAGCAGTTTAAAAAAAAAATTTTGCATGTATGAATTATTATTATTATTATTATTATTATTATTATTATTATTATTATTATTATTATTATTATTATTATTATTATTGTTAATATGTTTTGCATTAATGATTTACTGCATTATTACATTGTTATATTTATGATTTTGATATTTGCTCGTTTTTGATAAATGTCATTTGTTGTTATTTCATTGATGTCTTTTGTATTTATGAGGTTATGCAATTGTTCTGTGAATTTCTATTGTAAATGTATTTAACAAAATATTAAATAGTAGAGTAATTCTTAATAATGCGTGACTCCAGTACAACATGGTATAAAACTTGGGTGCCTAGAACGATTTGCTTTCAATACTAGACAATTGAAAAGGCTTTTTAAAATCTGAATTTAACTACGGTTAATGTAAAGTTTGAAAAAAAAATGTTTCCTTTGAAAAAAATTTTAGTGAAAAAATATAATTATTTGCTTGTTGATAGTCTATAAGTTGCTTGAATTAATTTCTCATGTTCCTGGATCTGTAATTTTGATTTTAATCTTTTAATCTCCGCAAGAACTTTTAAAGCAAACCCTTTTCTTCACAACTTTGAAACAAACAAAGACCCGAGTTTTGGTAATGCCGACTTTTTGAAAACAGTAAACTGAAGCAAGTTTAAAACCATTCCTTGATTTGCATTTTAAATGACAAATCGTTCTGGGCAGTCACCGCCCCCCACCCCCCATCGATAAGGATCGCAGAGGTATGTGAGCCGAGTTATTCCGACTAATTCTTCTTCCTTCAGCTACAGGTTGCGAGCGCGCTACTATCTAGCTAGCGATAGGTAGAAGTAGCTGGTTAAAGATTCAACGTAGTGACTAACGCGACCGTTTGATTAATGACCGAATAGAGCCTTTGCGCTGCTTTGCCAATCGGTCAACAGTCAGTCAAACAGGAGTCAATCACAATCAGTTAGGCAATTAATCAATCAATCAATCTCTTGTATAGCCACTTTCTTTCATTGTTATATATTCATTTCCACGATTCATTCTATAGAGGAGAGGCCGTTTTCCTCTTAAATAGTCACTTGAATTGGCTACTCTTTGGCCACTATAAAGATTGATTATCACTTCTCTGTGGCCGTTTCGTAGCCGATGGCTGCTCATGCCAGGGTATTTGCAGTTGATGTAGAAGGTTATTGTTGATTAGAACTCCCTTGACCTAGCGCGATTTTCACCAAATGTTCACAGGGTTCGAATCGCTGGGGTTTGGGGTGGGGGTTGTTAGATACACGTGAAGTCTGCGTTAGGTCAGGAAGCTCTGTCAAGGTCAAGGTCATTTGAATTTGTATTTTTTTAATGTATAATTATGGCTTGATGGTACATATAAAGTCACATGGTTAAAGTTTTTACGTTTTGAATGGTTGCACATAATGGCAATAAGTTTTTTGTCTTATTTTTGCCAGTCACAAAACTGACATGATTTCTGATCCATTACAGATAATCTTGCCAGGAATAGAAAATTAGCTATTAAACTGGAAATAACTGCATTGGAATGATAATTCAATAAGTGACGTCATGATCGGCAAAAGCTTATTGTTATTTACGCGGAATCGATCCAAACTCAAAGCGAAATTTGCAAAAGCGTCCAAGGTAAACGACGTGGCTATACGAGTTGTTCAACCGCGTGTTTAGAGTAGTTATTAGCTGTTCGGTTACTCTTGAAATCAAAAGATTAAATGAAAGTGGTCCGATAGGTCATGGTAGTTACGGAGAAGATCGACGACCTGAGGAACCCCCATTTGAGACGAGGTCAGAAGAGGTCACCACTGGGAATCTCCAAGACTTCGTATAGACTAAATTGGTAAGTTTACGCGACTTTATTTTTTGTTTCCGTATTTTGTTGTTTTGCTTCATTGAGAATAATTCAAAGTCATTTTTTAAAGAGCCAATTCCGAGAACCTTGAAAGCATTCATTCTTCACTGATTTAAAGTACCGTAAATTTTGTTGTCTTTTGCATTATGGACGATCTCTTGTCTTTTTTTTTTTCCTGGTCCTTATAGAATTAAAGTAAAGCTTTGTAAAATAAGAAACATTTTAGTTTTGCCTATTTCCAGTTCGTTGAAACCAGATTCTTGAAGTTAAGCCTTTAGATATTTTCCATTTATGAAGTCAGATTTATTTATTTATTATTAGTATTTTTTTATTTATTTTGCTTTTGTGTCCCTCTTCTAATGTTGCCTTTCGAGGTTCTCTTTCCAGACAGCCTTCTACGCTTCGCTCCTCGAGGATTTGCTTCGGTCACCTCGTTTTCCCTGTCCTTCATCCCATACACACGTCCTGTCTTGACCCATAACCTTATCCTATAGCATTCCTAAGCATCCCCTCCTCCTTTCTGGTTCCCGACGGGATTAAAAGGTTTGTAACCTAAGCCGGAACGCCCGAGTGATCCCATATCCTTCCCCCTTCCCCCTCACTTCCGATCCATCTTGAAGTCACCGCCAAATAACCCTCTCATGACGAGGCCATTCGTCTCGTCCCTTGTGGAAGTCCTGAGGAAAATGGTCGACCCGCTGATTGCATTAAGTATTGGCCCTTTAAAGGTGGCAAGAAAGGGCGAGTAACTTCCTCCTGATGACAATGGGGGAGCAACAGGTTGTAATCTTAGGGTAGGAACGAGTAATGCCCCGCCATAAATAATAATTAGTTCTCAGTAAGCAGCGAATCATGGCTGTATGTGGTAGCCACGATCAACGCCAGAGATCGAGAGGAAACGGAACTTGGATTACCGCACGAAGAAAATTATCATCAGTATTCAGAGAGAGGTGAGTATCCTTCGTTTCGAACCACTTTGTAATAAAATAAAATGGTTATATATATAACATGGGTGCATTTCGAACTGGTACGTCATAATATTACTAAGGAACTGTACGTATGCTTTTAAATGATTTGG
>NC_061097.1:54118724-54128724 GCF_015104395.2 Macrobrachium nipponense | reverse complement strand
CTAAACCCTAGCGATATTTTTGTCAGTTTTGATGTATGTTCTGTGTTTCCATAAGTCACTAAAGACTCTGAGCTAGAATATTTAAGTGATGAACTTGTACTGCATGAATTGCCTATGTCCGTTAGTCACATAATTTCCTTGATTAAGTTTTGTATTTGTGATTGCAGATTTATTTTTAATGGAGAATATTACCAACAAATATTTGGTATGGCTATGGGTAACCGTTTATCACCTCTCCTTTCAAACTTGTATATGGAATTTTTTGAGAGAGAACACCTCCCGAATATCAGACTTGTCCCCTAAAAATGGTACCGATATGTCGATGATATCTTAGTAGTCTTACCTGTTGGTATCGATGTAAATGATTTACTGTCTAAATTGAATAATTTAGTGCCATCCATAAAATTCACTGTTGAAATCGAAAACAACAATGTCATCCCTTTCCTAGATGTATTAATACATAGAGAATCTTTCCAATGCCAATTCAGTATTTATGGAAAACCTACAAATAATTTAACATATGTACATTTTTATTCTGGCCACCATCTTAATATTAAAATTTCAATTTTGTCTTCTATATTCCTATGCGCTTTGCGTATCACGAGTCCACAATATCTTGACCAAGAAATAGAATACATAAAAAAGATAGGAAACGATCTCTGCTACCCACCTCATTTAATTGAATTATGTTATCAAAAAGCTCACAAAAAGTTTATAGTGTTGCTATTAATGAAAAAGAAATGCCTAAAAATGTACTTAGCTTACCTTACTTTCGTGGATTTGAAACCATAAAATCAATATTTAAATCGTTTAATGTTAATGTAGTGTTCTCTTATAACAATACCATTAAAGATATGCTAATTAAGAATAGTCCCGTAACAAATAACAACATCATTTACAAAATTCCTTGTAAGGATTGCCCATCGTTTTACGTTGGTCAGTCAAGTAAAAATTTATGTGTATGTATTAAGCAGCATATGTATACAGTTAGAACAGCCCAGACTTCAAATGCACTGTTTATCCATCTGAGTGAAAAATCTCATTGTGTTAATTGGGGTGATACCTCGGTAATTGCTAGATCTAATGATTATGTTTCAAGAAATTTACTGGAATCGGCAATTATACAAATCACTAATAAAAACAACCTAAATCTTAGTCTGGGAATGTACCATTTGGACCCATATATTTGTAAGATGTTTATGAAGGACCTTAAAATAAATGAACAACTAATAAATTAGTCCCACATGATATAGTTATTATGCTTATACTCTCTCTCTCTCTCTCTCTCTCTCTCTCTCTCTCTCTCTCTCTCTGGTTCGATATTCTCTCTCCCTCTTTCTCTTGCTCGATATATATATTTATATTTTCTTTCATCTTTTCATTAATAATATTTTTTTTTGGAAAAATGTGTGTAAAATTCATGATATTAAATTGTATATGCTTCCGTGTTTTTTCAAAATGTACTGTTTTCTGGAAGAATAACTTGTTTACTGCGTGTATCCTTCAAAGTGTGGCTACCCTCAGACGGTTCCTCCTTTCTGTAGAGTGAAATCGCCCTTATTGCTAATCTTGTAGTGTCAGTTTGGATATTAAGCCTTCTTTTGACTATGTTGTCCTCTGTAAAATCAGTTTGCCTTCAGTAAAGGGTCCGAACAGGATCGAAAGTACTTGGCTATCTCGCTTTTTCATTTTTTCCTTCGTGGCAAAAACCTTTATATATATATATATATATATATATATATATATATATATATATATATATATATATGTGTATATATGATATATGTATATATATATATATATATATATATATATATATATATATATATATATATATATATATATGTATGCAGAAGCCAGGTACTATGTCGTACCTCTAAGTAAATGGGGATACAATCCACAATGAAGTAAATTCCTCTTGTAGTTTAAAGTATATAGTTCTTGTATAGGATTAAAGCTTTCGACCATCCATGTACTTTAACTATATACTTTAAACTACAAGAGGAATTTACTTCATTGTGGATTGTACCCCCATATATATGTATGTATGTATATATATATATGTAAATATATATGTATATATATATATATGTATATATATGGAAATTCCTTTCACTGTAATACCAGACTTGGTATTTTGCATGTACAGCGTATGTTAAGTATGTTCATCATATCTCTCTCACTCTCTCTCCTCTCTCTCATCTTGCTCTCTCTCGTCTCTCTCTCTCATCTCTTATATATATATATTATATATATATATATATTACTTATATATATATACTCTATCCAATATATATATCCATATATATAATATCACTCTCTCTCCGACTTCTCTCTCGCTCTCTCTCTCTCTCCTCTCTCTCTCTCTCTCTCTCTCTCTATATCATATATATATATATATATGATATATATATATAGTATATATATATTTACATATATGATATATATTTATATATAGATATATATATATATATATATATATATATATATACAGATAGATAGATATAATTTTATTTTCAACATATATTTTACTTATTTGGACGAAACATGCAGAGTAGTAGGTGCCTTTAGTTGGTCGTTAATTTCCCAAGTAATATTTGACTTTTACTATGGCCATTGTTTCACTGCCATTCTATAATTTGGATTTCATTTTTCTCCAATTATAATTAAATTTGGTCGAGAGGTAGTATAGGTGCTACTAATTACTTCCCCTCCGATATTGTTACCATTTCAATAATTTTGAGCCATAGGTCAATTTAAGACCTAGAATTTTTAGTATTTCTTTTTCCTGTAGGTCTCAGAAACTGTGTCCTTAAAGATCTCCTGTCTTCTGGTCTTATGTATAAATATATATAAATAATCAAGGTCTGACAATGATACAGCTGTTTATTTTTTAGGGAAGGACGTTTTTCCCCCTTCAACTTTACTGTAAGTAAAAGTCTTATGTCCTGCAGATCCCTATTAATAGTCTTGCAGTCTCAGCTGTTATTTGCTTTTATTATTTGGCAAGCTAAATACTTAACATGATACATGACTTCAAAATGTTACAGACAAGTGCAGTTGCAGTATGTAATGTTGGTGTCAAAAGTTAGTTTCGGTTCGTCAGAATAGATTCAGTTGAAATCTGGGCATTATTATTATTATTATTATTATTATTATTATTATTATTATTATTATTATTATTATTATTATTATTATTATTATTATTATTATTATTATTATTATTATTATTATTATTATTCGACTTGAACGAACATTTATACAGATCCATCCTTAAAGGCCAATAATAGTTAAATAAACCTCCCACAAACTTAGTGATGATTGATGATATAGGTTTGTTTTTGTGATTATGGCAGGATATTCACTTTCATGCCTGTATTTCAGTGCACTTCAGGAAGTTTTTTTTATAGCTTCCAGATGTTATTCTTTCCGTAATTATAATTTCAGTGAGCAACCAGTTCTTTGTTTTGTCAATCTCCTCTCCTCTTACTTCTTCCGAATGAACACCATAATATTCTTTGGAAGCTTGAATTTCAAGTCAGTGGCCCCTTTGATGGGCTTGTTCCATATGAATAGGGTACATCTTAATATTAACAATAATTATTTCTTGAGAATCCCCTCCAGTGTAATTTGATTTCGGTGTCAATATTTTATTTTTGTGGCTAATTGTTTTCTGAGAAACAAATACTCTTTAAAGTGTTTTGTTCTCAATCACCAGGAGTCCTGGAGAGGTCTGAAGGGAAAGGTTGTCTTAAACGAAGACAAAATCATCACTCTTTTTGAAAAGAGATGTCTATTAAAGTTGTGGGCCGTGCTTGCAGGAAACGTTTAATTTATCCATTGATGTATTAATTTAGCAATCCACGTATTACATGTATATATTTTAATGCAAAACGTTGCGCTTCTTTCTTGATATTTTTTGACTGGGCATTGCTTGGTCGTTATATTGCTGCTGCTACGAAGTTGAGGATAAGTGATGGAAGAAGTTTCTAGTAACCTACCATTAAATTGTGTACATTGATTGTGGAAATATATCATCTTGACAATATTGTGATATTTTTATATCTCAGTGGGGATAAGCTCTTAAACAGTATGGAAAGCTAGCAATCGTGTAAATTTAAGGTCTCTGTATAGTGTTTTTATGGGCCGTTTTTTCTCCATAATGTACTGTTCTTATGTACTGTACTTATGAATAATAAGGTTTGCCATCGCTGGCTTAGGTAAACCAACCGTTTTCTCTCGTAATATGACGCCCCAGAGAAAACGTCAGCACCTGGGTGTTTTACAAGGGTAACTTACTTAGAATAATTTGGCTCTCGTCACCCGAAGTAAACCATATTCCACAAGAGCCATTCAGTAGTTTAAAAGTGTCTGATCGTAATATATACATTTCTGTTGGACTGTAACGTTAATTATGTTTTGTTGTGAATTATGGCAGTGACAGAATCGATAGAATAGCTTTCTTGTTGCAAATTTATTATCCTTCAATATTTTAGCCAAGATTAACTGGATACCGGATAATCTTCAATTAGTGGTAGTTACGTTATATATATATATATATATATATATTATATATATATATATATATATATATATATATATATATAATATATATATATATAGATATAGAGAGAGAGAGCGAGAGAGAGAGAGAGAGAGAGAGAGAGAGAGAGAGAGAGAGAGAGAGAGAGAATTTTATTTTTATTCTAGAGAACTGAACTAAGACGTTATTTCTAATAATCTATAAGCAAACAAACACACACATGCTTGTATTTTTGTACAACTATGTGTATGTATAATCTATCATCAAAGCTCTTAGAAATGACATTTTAACTTCGTGTTAATATATAGATTAAGAAAAACTCTTATTTCATTATCATCTTAAGCACCAGCCATTTTTAGCGAATGCAAAAAAATGATATAGTAATTTTGATTGGTACTGGAATTTTGAACCGAGTTCTCATTGGAGTAGTGCCGTCAGTGCACCGGTGCACTGTAGGCATTACTGAAGGTTCTTTGCAGCGTCCCTTCGGCCCTCCTAGCTGCAACCCCCCTTTCGAGCCTTTTACTGCACCTCCGTCCATATTCTCTTTCTTCATCTTACTTTCCTCCACCTGCTCCTAACAGTTGTTTCGTAGTGCAGCTGCTTCGAAGTTTTCCTCCTGTTACACCTTTCAAACCTTTTCACTCTCAGTGTCCGTTTCAGCGCTGAATGACCTCATATGTCCCAGCGCTTGGCCTTTATGCCACAATTCTATATTCAATTCCAGTGGTAGGTTTTGCAACTACACAATCCATCACGCGGTTATGCAACACCTTCTTCACGGAGAGACATTGCAATCCAAATCGCTCCAAGTTAGTTTTAGTGCATTCATCAGTCATTAATTTCTTTCTCTCTTCTCTTGGTCTTTTTTTAGTTGTATGTTGATTGGATTATTATTATTATTGATATTATTATTATTTTTTGGTTTATCACAGTCCTCCAATTCGACTGGGTGTATTTATAGTGTGGGGTTCCGTGTTGCATCTTGTCTCCTTAGGAGTTCATCATTTTCTTACTATGTGCGTTGTTTCCAGGAGCACCCACTTTTGCATGAGTCCTGGAGCTACTTTAGCCTCTAGTTTTTCCAGATTCCTGTTCAGGGATCTTGGAATCTTGCCTAGTGTACCTATGATTATGGGTACAATTTCCACTGGCATTTCCAATATTATTATTATTATTATTATTATTATTTTATTATATTATTATTATTATTATTAATTATTATTATTATTATTATTATTATTATTCAGAAGATGAACCCTATTCATATGGGTCAAGCCCACCAAAGGGGCCACTGACTTGAAATTGAAGCTTCCAAAGAATATGGTGCTCTTTAGGAAGATGTAAGAGAAGGTGAATGGGAAACAGAAGTGAAAGAGATCTCGCTTATAAAAAAAGAAAAATAAGTCAAATGAATAAATTATCATAAAGATTTTTCCCATATGAATATATGATGACCTACTTGTCTTTCTCTCTCATATATATTTATATGAACTTGCTTTAATAAGGTTCAAATTTTTATCGGGGAGTAAGCGTGCAAACTACTTCGTTGTTGGTGGGGTGGGGGCGGGGGTGGTGGTAGGAAAGCCCTATGGAAAAAGCTTAAAAATAAGTCTGAAAAAGGTGTTTCGCGTTTTGAGTTAAAGATACGGGAATTTAAGGATAGGCAATTTATGATTTGTTGATTAAAATGCAAATGTAAAAATAAAGAGTGCATCTTAAACGGCACAGAATTTTCTAATAAAATATAGCGTATTTATTTTAATTTTCGTTGGTGAAACAATGCTCTCTCTCTCTGACCGTACACTTTAGCATGCGCCCCGAATAAGCTGGAGGTCGGATCACACCTTGTTTCTTTTCCATGATGGCACAGTTGTGAAGGTGTGGTAATATCATTTGTCATGTTAATAGTACTTCGTCGATGTTATTTTCACTTTGAATTTTTGCATGATGTTGACTGATAAAGTTTTCATTTAGCAGTTCGACTTGGAATAGTAGTTAGCTGTGATTTATGGAATAGACTTTAGGTATGTAAGTGACATTCAAGTGAATTGTTCGCCACCACTACTACTACTACTACTACTACTACTACTACTACTACTACTACTACTACTACTACTGCTTTTACTACTACTATTGATTGCTCCCAGTACTTTTAAATGTCAGTAATTTTTTTTAACATCCTCAGCTCTAAAGTTTAGTGCGTTTTCTCCTTTGTCCGTTAATGGCCATTTGTTTTGGTAAACCGATTAGGGCGTGCAAATTCAGTACTACTCCCAACCTCCCAGAATACTTGTTGTGCATTCATTTCTATTTTCATTCTTGAATTTTCAAGTCAGTTTTTCTTTTTACCTTGTCTCGCTTCTTCCCAATGAACACCATATTTAGAGTTTGAATTTAAAGTCAGTGGCTCCTATGGGCTTCCATATGAATAGATTTCATCCTCTGATTGATGGTGATAATAATAATAATAATAATAGGGAAAAACTCTCTATCACGAGATTATATATAATGTTCGAAAGGGTCCACAATAATACAAAGTGTAAAAAGTCCGTGTATAATTTTGAAGACTTTACAGAAAGCTATCGAACCCTTCCCTGGGTTCATCTTCAGTCCAAAATGAAGATGAACCCAGGGAAGGGTTCGATAGCTTTCTGTAAAGTCTTCAAAATTATACACGGACTTTTTACACTTTGTATTATTGTGGACCCTTTAGAACAAAATAATAATAATAATAATAATAATAATCATCATCATCATCATCATCATCATCATCATCATCATCATCATCATCATCATCATCATCATCTTATGGCAGCGTCAAACACGGCCATATTTCCTGGCATCTTGTCGAATCTAGTCGACGAAGCCGCCAATATTAGTGGCAATCTCATGTTCGTCATCTTCAAATCAAAGGTGGGCACCTTCCTTTTGGCCTAGAATAATGGAGGAGAACTGCTGCCCCATCCTCACCCATTTGTTGCTACCTTTTTGCATCTTGAAATTAGAGTTCACTCAAATCAGATCCCGGAGCGGGGCTTAGTGAGTGCCGTCAGTGCACCTCACGTGATGCACTGTAGGCATTCCTTTTAAGGGTCTTTGCAGTCCCGTAGGCCAGTATAGCTGCAGTCTCGCTCATTTCCTTTACTGTGCTTCCGATCTTATTCTCTTTCGTTCATCTGACTCCTCCACCCTTCCTGAATATAGTTTCCTAATGCAACTGCTTTGAGGTTTTCCTCCTGCTACACTTTTCAATACTTTTTGCCGTTAATTTGCCTTTTCAGTGCTGAATAACCTCACGGGTCCCAGAGCTTGCCCTTTGGCTTGAATTTTATATTCTACTTCATTTTCCAACGGACAACTATGTGATTTAGATCATTGCAATAGATATATGCATGGTCAACTTACGCTAGTAGAGTCGCAATGCATGACATTCTACCAACGAATTGTCCATTTTAAGAATTGGGCTGTTACACCTAGACCATAGTCTTCTTCAGACAGATCTACGATAATCTGGCAATTGTCCCCTGACAGAATGTCCGAATTGATAAGTATATTTGCGAAAAGGGAAGTATTAAGCAAATATACAGATTTAGCTGTCAGTGGAAGTGGAAAAATGATTGTTTTTTTGGTATTAAAAGATTCTGCCGTAGTGACAATATGGCCGCCCTGTGGTGGTACTGCGTGGGAAAATTCAGAGATAAATCCTTATAACCTAGGAAAGAGGTTTTCATTAAATAGCGTTGGAAACAAATTTTCAGTTACGGAAATAGGCTAGTTTCATGGCATGTAGTCTACCATGCTATAACCAGCGTTTTGATAACAAGCGACTGACGATCAAACAACAACGTTTGAAACTTAATTGCATATTATTATTATTATTATTATTATTATTATTATTATTATTATTATTATTATTATTATTATTATTATTATTATTATTATTATTATTATTTTGGTCCATCACAGTCCTCCAATTCGACTGGGTGGTATTTATGTGTGGAGTTCCAGGTTCCATCCTGCCTCCTTAGGAGTCCATCACTTTCTTACTATGTGCGCCGTTTCTGGGAGCACCCACTTTTGCATGAGTCCTGGAGCTACTTCAGCCTCTAGTTTTTCTAGATTCCTTTTCAGGGATCTTGGAATCGTGCTAGTGTTCCTATGATTATGGGTATAATTTCCACTGGCATATCCCATATCCTTCTTATTTCTATTTTCAGGTCTTGATACTTATCCATTATTATTATTATTATTATTATTATTATTATTATTATTATTATTATTATTATTATTAATTATTATTATTATTATTATTATTATTATTATTATTATTATTATTATTATTATTATTATTATTTTTATTATTATTATTATTCAGTAGATGACACTTAATCATATGGAACAAACCTACCCAAGGAGCCACTGACATGAAATTCAAAGATTATTATGGTGTTCATTTGGAAGAAGCAAGAGGAAGTAAAGGGAAATACTACAGAAAGAAGAGATACCACTTATTAAAATGGAATACATTGATAAATAGATATATAGATAAAAATGTATCAAAATGCAAGAAGATTATGCATTAATAAGAACTGTACATCAAGGACGGGAAATGTCGCATTGCAACAGAAACAATCTGAACCGTGAGTCAGTATTTTTGTAGTTATCGTTGCAAAGAATTTACCCCAATAAAAATCATCTCTCTCTCTCTCTCTCTCTCTCTCTCTCTCTCTCTCTCTCTCTCTCTCTCTCTCTCTCTCTTTGTGTTTGTTTGTGTGTGATTCAAGTTCACAAGGAGAATTCAGTGTCGTCCATTGGAAATGTTAATGAAAACCTCGTACTATAACTTCTTTATGCTGCAGATTTGTCAATATGAAAACATCAACAGCTTAAAAAAAAAAAAAAATTTGCATCTCTTGTGAATATCACAGAACGTTTTTTTTTTTTTTTTTTTAAAGAGAATGTTTACAGTTCCGATGGAAGAAGTTTGGAATAATAAAGTAGCAACAATAGGGCGTTATCCTCGGACCTGATATGAGTAGTAGGTGTTATTGCCAGTTTTTTCAATAAGTTGAATTACTATTCTCACTCGGCACGGGCACCCATTAATTTGGAACAAGGCGAAACACAGTCGAGTTTATGTAATATGATAAACGCAGGACAGATTGGAGGGTGGATGATCAACATACTAATTTGCAAGCATCTAGTCTCAGTAGTTTTTAAGATCTGAATGGTGGGGGGGGGGGGGGGTGGGGCGGGATGCGGACGGACAGACAAATAGCCATCTCGATATTTTGTTTTACAGAAAACTAAAAACATACTTTGAGCTTCATTTTCCTTAATTTAATTAATATATAGTCGACTGCTGCGTCAGCTTCCAGAAGTCCAGTGAATTATTCACATTTTAAATCGCCTAATATTTATTTATTTTTTTTTGCTCCCAAGTCAGCGGAAAAT
>NC_061097.1:54101224-54113724 GCF_015104395.2 Macrobrachium nipponense | reverse complement strand
GTTAATAAATTCTTCCGTCTCAAGTTTAAAGGCAAGGACTATATTTCGGTGGACTGACCTCCACCATTATCACTACTTGATAAGGGTGGGAGTATTCCGCTGGAACTTTTATACTTATATATATATATATATATATATATATATATATATATATATCATATATATCATCTTGATCATTTTAGCATTGTGCGAAGTCTAATTCATGGAAGATAGTAGCGTCTCGATATATTTATGATTTACCTTCCTTGTCCTGATGACCACGAAAAAAGCAGATATTTTTCCCCTGCCTTTTTTTATGTTTTATTTTCTTGTTTCCTTGCATATAAAGTAACGTAAGTATTGATAATAATATATACGAACAGGTATGGTAATACACTTATTTTTAGATATTTTTCTATATAAAATTCTTTTTTTAAACCTATTCATTTTTAGTTTTTCTATTTAAATGTACAAGTACGATTATACACTGACTTATTTTTATGTATTTTTTAGGTAAACTTCTTGTAAAACCTATTTATTTTTAGTTTTCTATTTAAATGTACAAATACGAGTTTATAACACCGACTTATTTTTATTAAGGTATTTTTTTATATAAAATTCTTTTTTAAACCTATTCATTTTTAGTTTTCTATTTAAATGTATTACGGCGTCGATGATTGAAATGTTGCGACGCCAGTTTCAATAGACATAGTCAGCCGATCAGTCCCTCATCAATGGACTAGAATGTACTTACTTAGTACAGCGATGGGGTCTGGCATATTCCTCCTAAGAAACCATGGATTTGGCCGAATTATCTTCATCCTGTTTTTGTGCAGGATCAGAGAGAGAGAGAGAAGAGAGAGAGAGAGAGACGAGAGAGAGAGAAGGAGAGAGAAGAGAGGGAGAGAAGAGAGAGAAGGGGGGGGGGGGGTAGGGGGTATGTTTGAATGTGGTCATCAACGCTGTGGCCAAAACAGGTCATTACAGGCTGGCACTCCCTCTCCCTTATAATTCGTAGGTATTCCGGGCTTAGAGCTGTAATTATAAGATTTTAATGACAGGGCGTAATACAAAGAACATTAACTGGGACTCTTGCGTTACTTTGGAATTTGAATAAGGGCTGGAATTATACCATGAGGTGATGAAGCTGTGCTATACCGGTACTGATACCCTTGGGTAGGTGTGACATGCCTCAGAGGCCATCATCATTTGCTCTGGACAGTTTAACGTCGCCGCCGATTCCAAGTAATTGCGAAGTGAAATATACGCGAGGAGGGATGCTCAGAGCGGCATTTGGGAATTAAGAGCAAGGACCCCCTTCCCCCCTTTTATGTAGGGGGGGGGGGGGCGGAATTCGAAATTACTCCTCTGATTCTTCACTCGAGGCTACAACGTGGAAGCTGGTCGTGTTCCGTCACGACCAATGAAATTTGTCAACATTTTGCCTTTGAGCGAATTAATTTCGCTTTTTCTTTTCTATATATGATTTTATCTTTGCACTTTTCCTTCGATTTTAGAAGAAGTGGATTGCATGTGCGACGTTTTTTACTTAATGTTTTTTTGAGTGTGGGTTGGTTTTTAAATCTGTTACTTCATGTCGGATGGATTTGGTTTTATAGAGAAAAACAATTATAAAAACTATTATTATTATTATTATTATTATTATTATTATTATTATTATTATTATTATTATTATTATTAGATTATTATTATTATTAAATTTTAGTTTTGGTAAAAAAAAAATAATATTTATGCAAAGCACTACGGAAATCACTTTTTTTTTGAAGTTAGTCCCAAGTATGAAAGCTACTGTAAACGTACACACGAACATACTCATTTTTATTAGCTCTCTCTCTCTCTCTCTCTCTCTCTCTCTCTCTCTCTCTCTCTTCCTTCTCTCTCTTCATTCATACTACTTCTCTGTTCTTTCATATCAAGGTTCCTTCAACGCAGTCTGGTCTCATACTGCCATTTTTACGTTTCTTTCCATTTTCAGATGACCTGTGTCCATTTCACCTCGTCTCATCACCATCCTTCATCATGCTTCGCTTCTCTCATCCTGACATTCCGCTTCTTTCCTTCCTCGTCCACTGTGCATCCTTCCTTTTCGTTGTTACAATTACCTTCGTGGAATTTTGCCGTTTCGAATTATATTTTTTCCTCCTCCTCTTCAAAAGTTTGCACCACTGAGCGGTTGCCTGCGGCTGACTGCTGGTGGTGGTGGTGGTGCTTTTAAGTTCAGAAATAAACTCCGAGTCTCTTATAAACGCTCATCGTCTCTTTTTAAGCAAACTTGCCGTAAATTCGAGACAGTTTGGCCAGTCTGGTTCGTGGCTGTGACCTTTGGACACAATTATCATCATACCTTGATGCGACGACAGCAGGTTTTTTTTTTATTTAATTTTTTTAATTTATTTTTTTGTTGTGGTTATGAATAAGAGCAGAACCTTGGCATTGTTTGTCTGTGATGATCTTTTGCGTTCGTGTATATACCTCGGCACTTCACTCTGTTTTGGGCTCTGTTAATGAGGATTTATGATCCCATGCAGGGGGGTCGTGGGAGCATTTTCGCCCAAGTGGTTGTTTCGGATGCAACCGTCCGTTGCCAAAAAGGGGGACACCGGCGCCTCATTCCGCGAAAGTTGAATGCTTTCTCTCATTCTGAAAGTTGTTCGGGGAGGTGTGCGAAAGTTCTCCTCGTTGGCGGGAGATATTGCCGCCACTTCATTTGCAAAAGACTTCAGTACCGGACGTTAATTTCTTCAAATAGGTTTAGCATTTTTGAATTTGTTCTTAATATCACTGGCTCTGCTTCTTCATTCTACAGTTTTATCGTGATTGAGTCAAAGGCCTTCGTGCTAAGAATGGTGTTATTGTCGCTGTTAAAATTCTGTGTTATAATTCTGTGTTAATCAACTCTTGGTTTAAAGTGTATAATTTATTTATAGCCAAACACTTGTTGTATAGTGTATAATTTATTTATAGCCACAGCTATTTATACGAAAAGTCCTATAAATCATGGTGGTTCTTGGCGTAATTCTTATTGGTAGTGGTATGCTCGTCTTTGAGACTTACTCTTGCCATTTTTTTTTCCAAAGTAGGCTATCATCGTTCCATTTTGTATTTACAACAGTTTTAAGGGTTTGGGTGAACGCGTAACATAGAGATATTGACTCTCTTAATTTTAATTTCCTTTGAAAGAAGCGCATTGATTTGAAATTTGTGTTTTTGGGCTCATTAGTTGTTTTCCAGATATTTAAAATTTCGCTCTCCTCCTCGGGATCCTCCACGTTACCCCCTTCTCCTCCTCCAGTCCCCCATATCGCTTTCCCTCAATCACTCATAATGTCCCCATCTTCTCTCATCTCATATCTATCTCGTCCCCGCTCTCTCTCTCTTCTCACTCCCATCCTGGCGTCGCACGACGACCCGCTTCACTCAAGGCGTCCTCATCTCTCCGGACACCTTTTTCCAATTCGTAACGCTCCTCTCTTCCGGTCGTCTCCGTCCCTTCTCTCCTCATCCCCACTCTCCGTACCTCCCTTTGTTGCTGATCTCTCGTCATATCTCCTCTCTTCTCCCTCTTCCAGCCCCCGCCATCGCCAAAGGACCTACGACCTCTCTCTCCTCCATCTCTCTCTCCTCTCCTGTGGACTCGTCGCGGCTGACCTCCCATCTCTCCCCCATTTTCTTCTCCTCAACTACTCGTATGCGTCTCTTCGCCCGCTCTTCTCTCTTCTACTCGTCATCGCCGACTTCACTTCCCCTCGCAGCTCATCTCAGACGGAACGACTCCCTCGATCTCCGTTATCTCTCTTCCTTGATCCCCACCAACTCCTTTCTCACATTCTCTCGCCGCACTCCAGTCCCCCTCTCTCTCAATCTCTCTCCTCTCCCCTAACTCGCACTCGCTTCATTCCTCTCCTCTCTCTCCGGCCGGTCTCCTCCGTTCCTCAAACTCAATAATCACAGGAAACTAGAATTTAGCTTCTCCCTCTCTCCTTCTCCGTCTCCTCTCTCCCTCCTCAACTCAAACCCCTCTCCGTAATCTCTCCATCATCTCTCTCAGACCCTAATCCAGCCAAACAACTCGGGCTCGCGAGCCTCCTCCGGTCTCGTCTTACTTCGCGGTCCCCCATCTCAAAATGTCTCCTCCCCGGGAGCAGCCCACTCTCTCCCTTCATCCCTCTCTCTCTGTCGCGTCTCCGCATCGCCCTCCCTCGCTCTATCGGTTCCCTCTCTCTACTCTCTCTCCTTTCTCCTGACTTCAACCTCCTCTCGTCCTCCTCGCCCGTCAAAGGTGTGAAGCGATAGAACCGGATCACAGGCTCTTTCGCCCGCACTACTCCTCGGAAAATCCCGACGTGACTCCCCGGCGTCTACTCAAATCCCCGGCCTCGACACACCCTCTCTTCATTTTAATTTCCTTTGAAAGAAGCGCATTGATTTGAAATTTGTTTTTGGGCTCATTAGTTGTTTTCCAGATTTATTTGATTTCTCTCTTCCTCTCTCTCAAATCTCTCTCTCTCTCTCTCTCTCTCTCTCTCTCTCTGCTCCCCCCCCCCCCCCCTCTCTCTCTCTCTCTCTCTCCTTCTCTCTCTCTCTCTTCTCTCCTCTTCTCTCTCAGTATTTGATTTTAATTAGCGGCTTCGTCCAGAAAGTCCTATTTTATCAGCAGCAAGTTTATGAAAACAAAAAATCAATAGTGATCTTTGAAAATATATGCGAAATCATCCCACTGTTCTCGCCGCATATATACGGCTATAGTTTTTTCGTTTGAAAATATATGCAAAATCATATCACAATTCCAGGCTCATGTATATGGCAATGGTTTTTTGTATCTGAAATATATACGGAATCATACCACTGTTCCCGGCGCATATATACGGCAATAGTTTTTTAGCTTGTTTGGTTGATTTCCCTACATCTTCCCTCTTCCCTTGATAACAATAAGGACTCTGTAATTAAGCAGCGTTCTCTCCCCTCTTCGCTGGAAGAGTTGAACGCCAAGGGATCTTAAGTTATTTATTTTCCTATTATTTTTTTTCTCTCAACAGGTCGGAGTCGTCTCGGCTTCTCTTTTGAATACATTAATTGGCGTCCTTTGCATTACTAACATTATTCCTCGACGCTGTTGGAGAAGCGTTTCGATGTTAGATGGTCGGTGGTTTTAGCTTTTTGGCTCAGGTTTGGCCGGGTTCACTTGTTAAGGTGTAGTTTAAGCTTTTTGGTCACCCCCCCCCCCACCCCCTTTGGTCTGTTTCACTTGTCGAAGGGTGGTATTGGCATTTTGGCCCCGGTTCGACATGTCACTATATTGCAAAGGAAAAGATTCGCGTGGGTGTGAGAGAGAGAGAGAGAGAGAGAGAGAGAGAGAGAGAGTGAGATGAGAGAGAGAGAGAGAGAGAGAGAGAGCAGTAATTTATGTAATTTAATATTAAAACCTAGCCCTCAGTGGCGTGGTTGGTTTGGTGTTTGCTTCTCACCTCGGTGGTCGCGGGTTCGATTCCCGGCCATTCCATTGAGGAGTGAGAGATGTGTATTTCTGGTGATAGAAGTTCACTCTCGACGTGGTTCGGAAGTCACGTAAAGCCGTTGGTCCCGTTGCTGAATAACCTCTGGTTCCATGCAACGTAAAAACACCATACAAACAAACAATATTAAAACCTTTCCTCCACCATCCTGAGAAATATTGTTACCAATCCACATCACTCGAAACATGTTTGAACGAAAATCTGACTATAGGTCTGTGAAAAGAAAACGAAAAAAAAAAAAAATCGGAACAAACAAAATTATTATTAGTTTATTCTTAGGTCATGCCACTCAGATGTCGCGGATTTGCGTCTCCTCCAGGGTAAGGTGAAAAAATCATTGGTTCTGTATCATGATCAGTTACTGGTGCAGTGTGGGGTCTGCGGTGGGAGGTTGAAACCGACTTCTTTGGAAGTTTGAATTTCAAGTCTGTGGCCCGTATGCATATGAGTAGATTTCATCTACTGAAATAATAATAATAATAATAATAATAATAATAATCCTGTTAAAGGTTATTGCTGCTTCAGCTGCATTGATTTTTTGATAACAACGAGGGAGCCGTTATCAGAAGAATAGAGAAGAACCTCTACATAGTCAGTGCAGTTGAAGTAGCAGTTACAATAATAATAATAAATATAATAATAATAAATATAATAATAATAAATATAATAATAATAATAACGATGTTTTTTCTGGACTCCAGACGAAACGTCGGCCCTATTCCACAGAATAGCTGAAATTCAAATTGAATTTTAAATTTTAACTAACGCCCCAGGCGTTGTAATAAAACTTAACATTTATTGTTTCCTGATTGTCGACATGCCAACCTTCGGTGCGTTGCTCACCAGTTAAAGAAACTATGAGAAAACCACAATTAGAAAAATAGAGAAGAACCTCTTATCAAATTAATGCAGCTGATGCAGCAGTAATTTTTGATAAAGCATGTTTAAAAGAGGGTTTACTTCCAGCATACAACAACAACAACAATAATAATAATAAATTTTACAGTGAGGTATAATAATAATAAGTTTTACAGTGAAGAGGGGTCATGATATTCAACATCACATTCACGGCAATTTTGAGTGATATACAGTATATGTTTCGTTTTTCCCCACCATATGTAGATTTTCTTCGTATTGGCTATGGTTTCTGTGGTATTTTGATGTAGCTCTTACAATTCTCTGTTATTTAGAGATTGCATTGCTGTTTATGCAGGTTGTCAGACCAGTGAAAAGCGCATTACAACATTCTACGTTTTTAAAAGCGCCGTGACTTGCTAGCGAAAAATATACGGTGAAATAGAAGAGGCTGGGATTTGCAAAGCTTCATTTTTCTCCACTTAAGAGGAAAACAACGCACTTAACGTAGAATTTTAGTAGGAAAAGTGGATGTGGCATAAGCAGGGTGCCGTAAAGTCGAATTCATATTCCGGTTTAACGGACCAGGAGAAATGATGTTCCTGATAGAAGCGTTTAAGCGGTAACACGTAGGTAGAAAAAAAGTAAAAAAAAAAAAAAACTTTCGGCCACAGCCCGATGGTGGCTTGTGTTGTTGGCACTTGTAGCGGTACCAGACGCGAGGACATGACTAACTTTCACCTTGAATAAAAATAAAATAACTACCGAGGCTAGAGGGCTGCAATTCGGTATGTTTGATGATTGGAGGGTGGATGATCAACATAACATTTTACAGCCTTCTAGCCTCGGTAGTTTTTAAGATCTGAGGGCGGACGGACAGAAAAAAAGCCATCTCTATAAGAGTTTCCCTTTACAGAAAACTAAAAATGAGACGAATTTACGCAAGAAAAGGAGTCTGGAGGATTTAAGTTTCCAGAGACAAGGAATATCATGGGATAGATGACAGTAGGGGAGGTCCTTAGTGTCCAGGAGAAGAGTGAGAGGCTTACGACGTTTTCTCTCTTAAGAGATTGAAGACGCAGCTTTGAGGTTTATGGAAGATATTATTATTATTATTATTATTATTATTATTATTATTATTATTATTATTATTATTATTATTATTATTATATTCAGGGAAAGAATAAACCTTATTCACATGGCACAAGCCCACCACAGGGGGCCATTGACTTGAAATTCAAGCTTCCAAAGAATATGGTGTTCATTAGGAAGAAAGAGAAAGTAATGGCAAACACAGAAAGAAGAGATCTCGCTTATTAAAATAAAAAAATAAATGAACTAATTACTAAATAGATACATGCACTGATTGCGGTGGTTATACTTTTCAACCATTTACATACAGTTTTATGTAATATTTTTGTGAGCTGTGGAGCCACTCTTGCTTACTGTAGTGCTACTGGCATGCCTGGCATAGTGGCATGTTACTTTAGTCATGGTAGGCTACAATCACTCTCTGGTTGGTTTTCAATAATGTGCATGACTGCAAGTGGTCATAGTGCTGAAAATAACTGATCAACATTTCAGGTAGAAAAGCAGACATCATTTGGAAATTTATGAAAAAAAAGTGGTGGAAGGCAGACAGGGTTGTAGAGTTATTTGCAAAAAATGCCACAAAGCAATGGAAGGGCAAATAGCAAGAATGAAGGCTCATTACAGTAATTGTGTTGCCTTGGAAACTGGCGATGAAATTGGTAAGTAAATGTTTTATGGAAAGATGTTATGCTTCGGGGGTAATTAATTGTTATTTTAATTATGCTAGACTAGGAAACAGAAATTGACACTGATGGACTAACTGTAATTTATTCATCAAACTTCATAAATCCTTGGAAATAATACCAAGTAGGCTAGGCTAGATACTTTTGATATCGGAAGCCTAGGCTAATAATTTAACGAGTGAAGTTTGGCCTAGGCCTAACTTCTGAGTCAATAGTACTAAAATAATTACTCATTTGGAAGAAATTTGTGATTTTCGTAGAGAAACTTACAAAAGCTATTAGATCAGGGTACCAATAAAGATACTACTGGGGTATGTTTTTAAGGCCAGTCAGACACAATGCAGTCTGATTTTACGATTCCATCTGAATGCATACGCATGGCCTTGAATTAGGTAGTTGATAGTCAGTCCTCCATTTACAGGTAATTTATAATTCTCTTTTTCTATATGAAGGATAAGTCTCTGACAGCAATTACATGCATTTGCAGGTTAGCCTATTTTTTTTTTTTTTAATAAATCCCCTACGTATCAATACAAGTATTGTCATATAGAAACGGATGTGGGAACGCCTACAGTGTAGGGGGACACCACCTCCCAGATGCATTGGATACATAGTTACCATCAGTCTTATTACTTTCAGCTAACTTAACCTAACCTAACCTAGTTGGCCGTGTTTCCTAACGGGGGTGGGGGGACGGAACCCCCTCATGTGTAAAATGAAACTGGTGTCCCCTGAAACTGTAGTTAACCCTGGATGTGTTTCAGCAAAAAAAAAAAAAAAGTTTTAAAGGAAACATGAAGACCAAAAAATAAAAAAAATAAAAAACAAATAAAAAAAAAAACCAAAAAACCATTGTTTTTTTACTGTGGTTTAAACCATGGTTTAAACCATGGTTTAAACCATTTGGTTTAAACCCTGGCTAATACAGAAACCTCAACGCTGCCTTCCATCCGAGTTAATCTGATGTTTGAGTTAAAGCATTTGCTTTTGTAGACTAGATCTATTTTACTTTTTACTTTTTGTAATTGATTCTGTTACCCATAAACCTTATGCAAAATGACTTAAGGCTTTCACTGTCTTTTGTTTTGATGCATCTGAGACTTTCACTAACTTTATTTTGATACAGCTAAGACTTTCGCTAACTTTCTTTTGATGCATCTGAGACTTTCACTATCTTTCTTTTGGTGCATCTGAGACTTTCACTAACTTTATTTTGATGCAGCTAAGACTTTCGCTAACTTTTTTTTGATGCATCTGAGACTTTCACTATCTTTCTTTTGGTGCATCTTAGACTTTTACGAACTTTCCTTTTTTTAATGCAGAAAATATTAGAGACCTTTATGAATATAGCAAATGTAACACAAGCCTTTAAAGAAAATATCAAAATAGAAATTTCTAGACTTTTACTAACTTTCTTTTGATGCATCTTAGACTTTTACTAACTTTCTTTTGATTTATCTAAGAATTTCACCATCTTTCTTTTGATTCATCTAATACTTTCACTAACTTTCTTTTGATACAGCTAAGACTTTCGCTAACTTTCTTTTGATGCATCTAAGACTTTCACCATCTTTATTTTGATGCAGATAAAACTCACTAACTTTCTTTTGATGCATCTAAGACTTTCACTGTGCAAGGTGATCCTATAGGGTTTTCACGGTCTTCATATTTTCCTTTTAATTGATATTGCTACACTTCAACGTTCCTCTCCTGTCTTAGAACAGGTCCTTCATTTCATGATTTTAATTTCAACCGAGTTAAGCCACTTTGTGGTAGTTACTGAGTTTGTCCGACATTTTTTTTGTTGGCACGTGCTTGCTTCTAGATTGAGAGGTAGCATCCCTTACATTTTTTTAAAAGAAAATGATTGAGATAGCAATTTGTCTGTCCGTCCGCACCCAGATCTTAAAAACTACCGAGGCTAGAGGGCTGCAAATTGGTACGTTGATCGTCCACCCTCCAATAATCAAACGCACCAAATTGCAGTCCTGTAGCCTCAAAAACATGCCAAATTGCAGCCCTCTAGCCGCAAAAGCTTTTATTTTAAGGTAAGGTTAGACATGATCATGCGTCTGGCATTGCAATAGGCGCCAACAACACAGGCCTCCACTAGGCTGTGGCTGAAAGTTTCATGGGCCGCTGCCGAGAGCTTCATTGGTAGTGGCTTGTACTAAATACCGATTTTTACCATACTTTTAAAGTCCTCCTTTTATTGTATTTATATTCAGTTCATAAATTCATTAACATACCTATTGAGCTCAAACCAAATTCATTATACGCTGTACAGAAACTCGACTGCGCAGAAGAAACTAAGGCGCATTTTATTTTTTGCTTGTCTAAAATTTGAAAGATAATGGCATTCTATATTTCCAACTTTCTTAGTGATATTTGATTTTGCTGAGGAAGCATCCTAGACAGCGACTCCCAGGGGTTTTCGGGGGTCATTATCTAGGACTATTATTTCTTAGTGGGGGTCGTCATCTAAGACTAATATTTCTTGGGGGTTGTTATCTAGGACTAATATTTATTAGCAGGTCGTTATCTAGGATTAATATTTCTTGGGGGGTTGTCATCTGGGACTAATAGTTCTTGGGGGCATGGTTATCTAGGACTAATATTTCTTGGGGGTTGTTATCTTGGATTATGCCTTGGGCTGTTGTTATCTAGGACTAATATTTCTCGGGTGGTTATCATCTAGGACTAATATTTCCTTGGGGGTTGTTATGTTAGACTATTTCTTAGGGGGTTGTTATCTAGGTCTCATATTTCTTGGGGGTGGTTATCATGGAATAATATTTCTTGGGGTTGTTATCTGGGATTAATATTTCTTGGGGGTTGTTATATACGACTAATATTTCTTGGGGGGTTGTTATATTGGACTAATAGAATATTTCTTGGGGGTTGTTATCTAGGACTAATATTTCTTTGGGGTGGTTATCTAGGACTAATATTTCTTTGGGGTGGTTATCTAGGACTAATATGTCTTTAGGGGTGTTATCTAAGACTAATATGTCTTGGGGGTTGTTATCTAGAACTAATATTTCTTTGGGGTTGTTATCTAGGTCTAATATTTCTTTGGGGTTGTTATCTAGGTCTAATATTTCTTGGGGTTGTTATCTAGGTCTAATATTTCTTTGGGGTTGTTATCTAGGTCTAATATTTCTTGGGGGGATGTTATCTAGGACTAATATTTCCTGGCGGGTTGTTATCTAGGACTAATATTCCTTGACGGGTCGTTATCTAGGACTAATATTTCTTGTCGGTTGTTATCTAGGACCAATATTTCTTTGGGGATCGTTATCTAGGACTAATATTTTTTTTGGTAGGGTCGTTACCTAGGACTAATATTTCTTGTGGGGTTGTTATTTAGGATTAAAATTTCTTGGCGGTCGTTATCTGGGACTAATATTTCTGGGGGGGTCGTTCTCTAGGACCAATATTTCTTTGAGGGTCGTTATCTAGGACTAATATTTCTTTTGGGATTTGCGGGGTTATCTAGGACCATTATTTCTTTGGGGGTCGTGATTTATGATAATATTTCTTGTGGGGTTTGGTTATTTACCGGATTAACATTTCTTTGGCGGAGTTGTTTGGGGGGATCTAGCGGGCTAATTATTTCTTGTTGGGGCGTTCATCTAGGACAATCATTTCTTTGGGGGTCGGGTTTCTCCTTGGACTAATTTTTCTTGGGGGCTTTCCCGTTATCTTTTAGAATGGACTAATTATTTTCTTGTGTGGTATGTTATGTTAGGATTAAAATTTCTTGGCGGTTGTTATCTAGGACTAATATTTCTTGGGGGTCGTTATCTAGGACCAATATTTCTTTGGGGGTCGTTATCTTGGACTAATTTTTCTTGGGGGATCGTTATCTAAGACTAATATTTCTTGTGGGGTTGTTATTTAGGATTAAAATTTCTTGGCGGTCGTTATTTAGGATTAAAATTTCTTGGCGGTCGTTATCTAGGACTAATATTTCTTGGGGGGGGGTGGGGGGGATCATTATCTAGGACTGATTTTTCTCGGGGGATGTTGTTATCTAAGACTAATATTTATTGTGTGGGTCGTTATCTTGGACTAATATTTCTTTGGGGGGCGGTTGATATCTAAGACTAATATTTTTTGTGGGGGTCGTTATCTAGGACTAATATTTCTTAAAGGGTCGTTATTTAGAACTAATTGTTTTTGGGGGGTCGTTATCTAGGACTTATAATCCTTGCGGTCACTATTTCCTGACATTTACAGTCTTATGGTTATTTTTTTAAGGTAATGCCCAACCGGCTTGTACTAAACTCGCTTCAAAGGTGGATTCATACCGGGTTAAAATTGGAGGGTCACTATTTAGGAAAGCTCGTCTTGG
>NC_061097.1:54096224-54098724 GCF_015104395.2 Macrobrachium nipponense | reverse complement strand
TTCCGAGTTTCCCTTTAGTTACTCTTGATCTTCCTAATGAACACCTTTAAATATTCTTTGGAAGTTTGAATTTCAAGTCGGTGGCGCCCCTTTGATGGGCTTGTTCGTCAATCCATATGAATAGGGTTCCTATTCTGAATAATAATAATAATAATAATAATAATAATAATAATAATAATTCAAACACAAGGAAATAGAGGATAGTCTCGGTTGCAGCTAAGAGAAACACAGTAGAATATAATCGGGAGAGAGAGAGAGAGAGAGAGAGAGAGAGAGAGAGAGAGGAGAGAGAGAAGAGAGAAATCAAGCCAGTGATTGTGGTAGATGAGCAAACATGAGGAAACCGCCAGAGAGGCGAAAAGCAAAGAATTTCTAGAACGCGGGGGAAAAGGTCTGAGAGTTGGAAGAGCGTGTGTTTGTGTGTGTGTGTGTGTCTGTGCGTGCGTGCGTGCGCGCGCCCGTGTGTGCATACAGTTTGAAGAGGATTCGATAGGTGAGAAAAGGAGGAACGTGTACGGAGTGAGAGGGTGAGGAAAGAAGCATATGCGATTGTAAAAGCAGTCTTAACATGGGCTTAGCCCCCTTGGTGCCTGTGGGGAGGGATGGAGATGGTGGGGGACGGAGGAAGGGAGGGAGGGAGGGAGAATGGAAATGATGCAAGGAGGTGGGTGAGCAGAGGATGGATGATGGATGGTTGGTAGGTGGTGGGAGGAGACCAGCATGAGGAGGGGGGTAGGAAGGAGGAGGTGTAGTACGATGACGACAGGAAGAAGGGGAAGAGACGAATCAAAGGTGAAGGACGATTGAATGTAGTAATCGAAGGAAACTCGGATAAATAAGCGTGCAGAGAGAAGTAGAAGAATGGGGGGGATTTTCCTAATGTCGCTGACGACCTCCTGTTTTATTACCAAAAAAAAAAAAAAAAAAAAAAGTAATAATTAGTACAAATCAGGTCTCTTGCCTTTGACGTCGTGTTGAGCTCAAGAAAGCGATTGTGGTAAAGTACATACTAGATGGAACTATCGTAAGATTAAAAGCTTCTTCCGGAGAGAGAGAGAGAGAGAGAGAGAGAGAGAGAGAGCAGTAAATACAAGTAAATGTTGATGCAGTTACTTCGACGCCTCTCACACGAAAGAGCTTCTTCGGGAAGCGATGTGCATTCGATGCAGAGCTCGGGAGTTGTTGCAACCGATGAGTTGAAAAGCAACAGGAGGAATGCAAAAGAACTTCCTCTCCCCCTTCCAGAGCCCCACCCTGTCCCTTTCCCCCTCCCTCCCCCCCTCTAAACCATCTCTTCCTATAGCATTCCCTACTGTCCACGCACTGACCACAACTCTTGCTGAATAAGCGTGGGACTGCGTCTAGGATCTACCCCTCCCTACCCTTGGAAACTCTCTCTCTCTCTCTCTCTCTCTCTCTCTCTCTCTCTCTCTCTCTCCACCCCTCGTGCCCTTGGACAACAAACACAAGGCATAATGTAGTGTGAGGATGAAGGAGGGAGATGAGGAGGAGGAGGAGGAGGAGTAGTAAGCAAAGTGAACAAGCAAGAGCAGAGCAGAGTAGCACAGCCACTGCAAGGTTCCTTCCTTCCTTTCCTTCTATTCCTTCCAACCGTCACACACGTGTGTTTGAGCGCGCGTGCGCTTTCCCTTTTTCGGGGCTCTCTGCTGCTGCTGCTGCTGCTGCTGCTTGTCCGGACGTTCTTGACCGTTGCTTGACCGTTGCCTGGCTGTCAAAGGCGATAATAAGATTAATAACGGCTCCTCTCGAACGTGTGATGGTGCTTTTGGTGAGGATGGGCTGAAGGGCTGAATTCTAGGACAGGGATTACGAGTGAAGCCTTACTTGAGCCAGATCGAGAGAGAGAGAGAGAGAGAGAGAGAGAGAGAGAGAGAGAGAGAGAGACTGACTAAGTGGCTGACTGTTAATTTAAATATTGTATCACATTCTGAGCTGCACAAATCACATTTTTATTGTAATGTTCTCAGTAAGAAAAATAATCCTACATAATTTTTGTTGTGTGGGTTTGGGGTTGGTGGGGGCGGAGGGGGGGGGGGGGGTGCAAGCGTCATAGCTCTTCAGCAATCACGCGTTCCTTTATAAATGTAGCATAATAGTATTCTAAGGAATAGCGTTTGTGTTATTAGCGGTAGGAGCGGCAATATAGATTGGGTGGGAAATTTCGCGTTGGGCTAATATCCTTTTTAGCGATGTTGGCAGCCAAAAAAAATACAGAAAAAAAATTGCCCTGGATTCCGGTATTGTACAGTAACAGTGTCAGATATTGTTTTATTCGTGATAGTTTTTCGTTTTATTTTAACTTTTTATTTACTTAAATACGATGGTTTTGCAAGCATGATTTTGAACAATTTTTTTTTTTTTTTCATCGACTTGCGCTATGAACGAACTTGATTTGTGTTGTTCACATGCACAATTTCTCCCCCCCCCCCTTATTCATCACAGTCTTATACCCACCCTACTACCCCACCCCCCATCTCTC
>NC_061097.1:54076224-54088724 GCF_015104395.2 Macrobrachium nipponense | reverse complement strand
TTTTGATGTAAATTTATGTACACTAATTATTATTATTATTATTATTATTATTATTATTATTATTAGATGTAATCTATTCATATGGAACAAGCCTAACACAGGGGCCATTGACTTGAAATTCAAACTTCCGGAAGAATGAAGGGGAAGTTAAGTGAAATACAGAAAGAGGTGATCCTCCTTATAGAAAAAAAAAGATAAAAAAAAGTATTAGAATGAATTTACCATCTAGAACTGCATTCATACTTACGATGTTCTTCTTATGTGCAATGGCTTGACTTGGATAGTGCATTCACGCATGCAGTCATTACGTATACGCGTGATGAGGTCCGATACACCAGGGTGACTGTTTTAATCTATCTCGCATGAGTACATTATCATACACGGGGTGGCGGAACTTTGATTGCCAATAACATTATGCCCTTTATTCGTCTGCTAATCACTATGGCCGTTCTTGACCTGGAATGTTAAAAGGAAGGTGTGAACACGAGCGGTTCGGACCCTGTTCAAACGCACTCGCAAACACATACGTCTGTCTGTCAAGTTTGGGGGGTGCGTCTGTGCGTCCGTCCGCGTAAAGGTGTATGCGACTCAACCGGGTCTTCTGGTCTTGCCCCATCTTTGATGCATGTTTCACACGACGACGAGAAGCAGCTTTGCAGTCGTATGCGCCGACGATAATGAAGGACAAGCAAGCAGCGACGACGACGACATCATCATCATCCTCTGCACTCTGTGCATTGATCATCATCATACAGGCGGCCGTTTGTCAAGAGCCCCCTTTCAGTATAGTTTTAGCAATAACAGCAGTGTTTAAAGTCGCCGTTGTTAACTCGCAAATAGTCAGGCGTCAATGGCAAATAAGCAGCTTGAGGGAGCAGACTCTCTCTCTCTCTCTCTCAGGGCAAAAGCAGGTGCTGGGATGCAAGCAGGCAGGAGGGAAGAAACCTACTTAACCAGTTGGGGGTGACAGAAGGAATAGAAAGAAGGAAGGGATAAGGGGGATTGGGGAAGAGGAGGAGGAGGAGGAGGTAGGAGGAGGAGGAGGAGGAGGAGATACTTGGTGGGATACTTGGTGGAGGGGAGAGGCGTCACAAAGGGCGAGTTCGCTCCTCAATGCATTACAGTCCACGTTATTTACGTTCGGGAGACTTTTTTGTTGCACCTGATATCATACCCATACGTAGGGAGGAGGGACGTTGGGGAGGGGGGGAGGGAGGTCCCTTAGGGCCGGGGGACGTAGGTCCGGGATAGCGGGAGTCGGGAGGTGGTTGTTGTAGGGAGGGGAATGGGCGGGCTGGGAGAGGCCATAGGTAAGGCTGGGCCCTCCTTGCTTTGCTGGTTGGATAGGGGAGGGGAGGGGGGGGGGATGATTCAAGGGGAATTGGGAGTTCTTTCCTTCTACTTAGAGGATCGTCATACCTTTAGCTTCACTAATTTAGGTCGTGCTTTCTCGAGGTCTCTGGTATATTCGATATCATTTATGTCCGTACGTCGGTATTAGACTTTTATCGACACATGCATATGAATATATTTAGATACACGTGTAGTTATACCGGAGAGAGGATAGTGTTTTTCAGTTTTTCTTACGGATTTATTTTCCCCAAGGCTGTAAAAGACGCGAAATAAATGTTAAAACCTGTTAGGTGCCTTACGTACATTATGCTGGAGGAATCTTATGTTCTTATATTCACCCTTGATCTGGAAAGTTTGGTAATAGTGTTCTCTGTTCCTTATTGTTGAATTATCTTAAAACTCTGTTATTAGTCGCCGCGTTCAAAGTTTGTTGAACGCGAATTGGAGCTTCTTGAAGTTTGCCTCTCATCTTTTGAGAACTTCCTGATGAACGGTCATTTTCTTAAATGACAGCTTTATACTACAGCATGGAAGGAATTCGTGCTGTTCGGTAACCCTGGAACGTCACGTCATGCAAACTTGTATGATGTTCTTTTGGGAGTGACGACAAGACTCCTCCATCCGCACGTTTCCAGATTTTCTCAGTGGAGCTGTCCTCTCTGTCCTTTCTGTTGTGTGCGGTTAGTACCATCAGTGCACCTCACGCGGTGCACTGTAGGCGTTACTTAAGGTTCTTTGCAGCGTCCCTTCGGTCCCTAGCTGCAACCCCTTTCATTCCTTTTACTGCACCTCCGTTCATACCCTCTTGCTTCCATCTTCCTCTCCATCTCTCAACAGCTGATTCACAGTGCCACTGTGAGGTTATCCTCCCGTGACACCTTTCAGACCTTTTTACTGCCAATTTCCCGTTTCAGGGCTGAATGACCTCACAGCGCTTGGCCATTGGGCTAAGTTCTATATTCTTATTCTTCTCGGCCCCTGGTAGAAGTCATCGGAGGCGTTTCCCTCCTAAGGAGGCCGGTATTTGTGGCCTATCAGTCAAGTTGTCCTCTGTCGGATATCTTTCAATGGATATTTTTCCTACTTTTACTGCGAAAGGTTTTCGTGGGTTTCTTGAATGCATTAATTGACAAGCACCTTCAGCATGTCCGTCTCTTCGTATTGACTTTAATTGCAATCGGTGCAGGATTTCGGTTATTGTTTTTTCACGCACACATGTATTATACACACACACACACACACACACACACACACACACACATATATATATATATATTACACTTTTATCGTATATTAATACACACGCGCAAACATAAAGTATACCGTGTTTTCGTATGCATATTAGTTATTGGTTGGGATTTCAGTTCTTCCCGGGGTTTGTATCTCGAATGTTTTGCAAGACTCCAGTAATGGTACACGTGACTGTTTACGAAATGTGTTGTTTGTATTGTTTTAAAAGGGAACGACTGGAGTAGTCGAATTGAAAAGCGGGAGGAGAGTCCGAAGGAGTTGGAATTCACAGTTTTGCGAAAAAATCAGTTCTGGAGTGGCATTCTTATGGCAGTTCATCACGATGACAAAAGAAGTAGTACATTTGGCTGCAAAAAGAAGTATATTTGGCTGCCCAGCAGAGAGAGAGAGAGAGAGAGAGAGAGAGAGAGAGAGAGAGAGAGGGGGGGGGGGGGGGGGAATTGATCAAAACGTTTCCGAGTGAAAGCGATCCTATTCCGTCTCTGGACATCATCATAATGACCAAAGGGGCCTTACTTGATATGAGCCTGTATAGAGAGGATTGAGCGAGAGCAGCATCACGTCGAAGCAGTGCGAAAGATAACCAACCTTATCTGGTATGCAGGGCGGCGGAAAGAGAGCGGATTAAGTAGACAGGAGGGTATTAGTGAACAAATAGGCTTCAATTAAAAATACCCAGCCCATTTGTTTTGGTGTTTGTCTACGTCAATTAGGGATGGAAATTAATTTCAAACGGGGCTTCCTTTTACGGACGGTTCCAAGTCGAGCCGCTGGAGAGAGAAAAAAAAAGTCTGATTACTCCACAAAAAACGGAAACAATTGGATAATGGTGTGACCTCGTTCGCCTCCGCTTGCGGTGGCGTCCTAATTGATATATATATATATATATATATATATATATATATATATATATATATATATATATATATATATATATATATATATAGATCGGTTGAGAGTTCGCTCCGTTGGCACAAATGTAACTAACATTACATTCGAGAGATTTCTTTCAGTTCTGAGAAATTAGAGTTGAAAATCCGCACCCCTGCTTTGCCGGAATAATAAATTTCGTCGCAGACGGAATCCCGTTCTGGCTGTGGGTGCCATACATCGTCCGTGCATACAGATAGTTACGGTCAGATTTTTGCATATTTGGTGCAGGTCCATTAACGACGCCTGGATCGTTTCATGTCCCAGAGATCACTTGACGCGTGCTTTCTCTAGTCTTGGGAAATATTGATGGATTATTTCTTGTCTTTTTGTCTGTCTGTGTGTATGCCAGTCTCCTTCTTCTCTTACTTGTCTGTGTAATATTATATATAGATATATATATATATATATATATATATTATATATATATATATATATTCCATTAATAAACGCTCCAAGAAGAGGTCCATTGGAGGACGAAATTGTTGGGCATTTTTTAAGAAAAACTATTCATTTTCATATGCAGACTACAATTGAATTGATATATCTTCGTGGGTAAGAAGCTTACCAGTATGTATATATATATATATATATATATATATATATATATATATATATATATATACTATATATTATATATATATTTTACACACACATGCACACACACGCATGTGTATTAGAAATGAGGTCCTGCAAGGCTGGAAAAATCTGAGGGCAGCAGATTCCTAATAGTTTTTGGCAGGGGAAGGAATCTAGTTCTTTGGACAGTCCGTGGTTTTTATGAGAAAAGCACAAGTACAGTAAAGCAAGATTTTTATAATATATATTTTTTTTTAACATTTTATAGACTCATTTCTGAACCTGGAGCATTGGTGGCAGAAGTTTCTGTTGTGTGTACAATGAATAGCAAATGGCAGAGGAGAATCGAGAACCCTTGATCGCAGTTCACGGAAAACTTGAACTTTTCAGGGATCAGTCGAAATTGCTCTTCTCAAATTGAATTAATTTGCACGCGAAACGAGAACCAAGGTCATTAAAGCCTTTTAGTCGTTTTGTAGGAAATTAGACTTGCGAAAAATTATAATGATACCTTAATTTAGATGTTACATTTTTCAAATGTTTTGAATTCAAATTTTTGTCCAGGTTTTTTTCTTTTAGTTTTGTTGTGTGGCATTAATTTTTTTTCTATGAAATTTGATACATGCTTTAATGCTTTAAGGAAAAAGAGTGTACATAGTTTTTGATAACTTTAGGAAAAGGAGTCTCTTGGTAAAGTTGCAAATCACACGTGCAAATATTAGATTGTGTTCACCGGAGTTTACTCGCTGATTTCGACTGAGTGAAAGTAAGTTAGTATACACGGAGACACTTTCTTCCATATCTAGATCTATCGTTATGCATTCACGTATTATATTGGTGTCATCCTCATAATGCATCAGATATTAACGTCTGCGTAAGGGTAAGGCTTGCGTGGAAGCCAGGTGGTTTTTGCAGCATTTGCAGCATCCCAGAACAACAGAGTAGTCATTGGCAGATTGCAAAAGTAATTTGCATTTGTGAGAACTTGAAGCTGGAATGGAAAGTAATCAACAGCTGACGTTAGACCACGGAACTCGTCATTGTTCTGTTACGGTACTTTGTACGTATTGTTGCTTTTTTTTCGTATTTTTTAATTGACGGCTAATTTTTTGCCTAAGAAAAAAAAAAAAGGCAATATTTTGAGTTTATTCCACTTTTAAAAGGCGATTGAGAGCAGTTCTTCACTTCGTAATTATGAAAATTAATATTGAACCAAACTGCATGTCAGTCGTCGCCTGTATTGTTACGAGACGCACCCTTCACTATTCATGAAGGACAGAGAGAACGCGATTTACCAGTTGAATGGGGTGCATGACAGATGAAGAGTTCCAGAGAGGTTGTGGGGGTAAGGTGGGGGGGCGGGGCCCTTGTGTTGGAGGGAAGAGCTCTGCATTCCATGAGTCACCATGGCTGCTTCCTCTGCGTATAGTAGTCGCCCACAAAGACATTATACTTTTCTTGTTCCCGTGCGTTCATGGGGTCCTCCGGAGCAGCTGAGTTCTGGGAGAAATGAGTTCTTTTGCCTGTCTTTTGGTTTACAAGATGTTCTGTTCAGACATATTTTCGTCTAAGAATGGACCATTGTTGTTGACGATAGTGTTGGTGTGCGTGGAAAGGTTTGGAAGAGAGGGGAAAAAAAAGGAAATATGTATTTTAATGACTAATGGCTGGAATGATCTGGATTTTGAGCTATGGCTGTTAAAAAAAAAAAAAAAAACTGCTAAAGAACATGGCTTAATAATTAAGGGACGACGGAGGAACATTCATTCGTTCAGGAATTGGGCGAGAAAGTAAATTGCGAATGCCCCAAAACCTGACCAGATGCTGCTGCCTTGCTGGTGGATGGGTTACCTCGAATAGAGCGGTAGATGCAGCAGAAGCAAGTAAGCAACGCTTGATAAACTCTCACTCGCTAAGCTAACGGTTGCAGTGCTCGTAGATAGGAGAACGAAGGCAAAAACTCTCTCTCTCTCTCTCTCTCTCTCTCTCTCTCAGCGCGACCAAACCTTCCAAGTTATTTGTCCCGAACGCGAGGCAGAACCGGATTTTAGCATCTCTAACCAAACGGTGCATTATTTCCTTTGGAATGCAAAGCGGAGGCGAAAAAGGTCCGCTGCTGTTGCTGCTGCCGCCGCCTCCCGTAAGAATGTCCCGTATTCCGTTGCCAAGTAAAAGATCCTCCCGCTGTTTATGTGAACATCTTCATACGAAGGCAGCAGGAATGTAACCAACTCGAATCGCCTACTGAAGGGAGCGACGGGATTTTGTAGTAAGTTAGGTGGCGGTGTTATTATTATTAGACTGCGGCATTCCCTGAGGGGGTGGGGGAAGGGGTTGGGATTGTATCTCCCCTGGGGACGACTGGGAAGATAATGAGAGAGAAAAAGATCTGGCAGAAGAATGTTTATACACACACACACACACACACACACATATATATATATATATTATATATATATATATATATATATATATATATATATATATATATATATATATATATATGGAGACCCCCAAGCATTGGGCGAAGAGGAAGGCAACTCTCGAGGAAGGAAGGAAGGAAGGGGAAGGGCAGCTGAGCGAAGTGGGGGGTATGGGGGCCGGGTGGGTGGGGGTGGGGGTGGGGGAGGGGTGGTGGTGAAAGCTTGCTTATAAAAAGGGAGTCGAAACACGATAAATTACACCTTGTCCTGCATGTGCGTACGGATACGAGTCCGGTTCCTGCGTGGGAAAATGAGAGATGGACAACCTATTCTTGCAACTGACCAGAGGAAAGGGAGAGAGAGAGAGAGAGAGAGAGAGAGAGAGCGTTTGATATTTGGGTTATATTCTCACATTTGTGACTCGCGTGCTGTTATACATCTGTGCCCGCTTGCTTCGCAGGTGTCATTTTTTTTTTTGATTTATGTCATAAATAGGATTAAAATAGTTTCTTTAGCAATCATTTATATTGAATTATAATCATTATTCAGTAGATGAAACCTGTTCTTATGGAACAAACCTACAGGGACCATAGAATTGAAATTCAGACTCCAAAAGAATACGATGTTCATTAGGAAGAAGAAGCAGAAGAAAAGAAACGGAGATACAGAAAGAAGAGATCCCACTTATTAAAGAAGAAGAAATATTAGATAGATAAATAGATAAAATGTATTAGAATGCGAGAAGAACTAACTAACTTTAAATACAGCCTTGCGAAAAGTTCTATTCAATCGATGAGCACTGTCCATTGCTGCTGGCCATCCGTGTGAGTGCAGTCACGTACTAGCTTGTAGGTGGTGGTGGGATCCTTCGCAGATTAAACCGTAATGCCTCTGCCACTTTGGCCTTTTCCAGGGACAACGTCCGTTCCTGTACTGTATTTAGTAGCCTTCCCTACCGAACTCGCCTTCCCGAGTCTGGTACGCAAACACATATTTATTCTCTTGGTTCATCTCTGAAGATTTAGCTCTTGGATTCTAGAACTCGACCATTGTTTTGCATCATTTATGGAAAACTGTTACTTGATTAACGTCCTTGAGATGAATGCGTTCCTGGACGTCAGCTGAAACCAGTTGCGCAGAAGTCGTCGAAGAACCTGGAATGACTCGGCGAATGTCGTTCACTGCTGTTTTGAGAAATGCAATTAGAAACGTTGCAGATTTTGCTATTTGTTTCTGCAGGGTGACCTGCCCCTTCTATTCTTAGTGGGGTTAATTGTCATATTGAGGTTCAAATAAAGGACACTTCCTCTCTCTTAAAAATATCTCCATGCCCTGTTTTTAACACCGAAGGTGTGTCTGTCTTTTGAAAACTTAAAGTTTTAAGTATCATAACTTCTAATGGAATGACATATTGAGGTTCAAATGAAAGACACTTCCTCTCGGTAAAAAATATTTGCATGCCCTATTTTTAACATCGAAGGTGTGTCTGTCTTTTGAAAACTAAAGTTTTAATTATTATAGCAACTTCTAATGGAATGACGTATAATCTTGTCATATTTCATGTCTGCTTAAGCTTTCCCATTTCAACGTGTTCTTGGGAGAGCTTGTGCATGGAATGGTAGACTAGCTGAAGTTTTGATAATATCTCGTCTTGATCTCTCTCGCTACAGTTGATTTTCACCTTTGTTAATTATTCTGAATTGATTGGACACGCTTTATGACAGGAACGAGAGACTATCTTCATACTTTAATTCTGTTATAATTCAGTATAGCATGCAGTCCGTTCGATATATTTTGTAAAGAGCCCCCGACCCCAATCAGCTGTTGGTAACACTGATGAGGGTTTTGATGAGGAAACCCTATATTCCTTTATCCGCCCAATGCAATAATGGGGTCATAACACACTATTGTTTACCAGGCCATAATAGATACTTTTTACGCCTTTTTCCTCTCCTCCTTTTCGCATATGACCCGATGCTGCTGTTCATCAAAACCCACCAAAGAGATATGGGACCGGGGCAGTCCATTAAAGTGCTCCTATCATGTGGTATTACGCGGCGTTCGTATTTTGTCCGTAACCACATCTGACAGCTAATGTAGGGGGGGTCCTCGCCCCCCTCGAGCCCAAACTTTGATGGAAGCACTTACGGGGAGTGAGGGGCTAATGTATTTTTATCTACCGCTCATCGTATTAGGGATTTCCGTCAAGACCTCCTCTCTCGATGTCAGCCGTCAGGGATATTTCTCCTAACCTCAACTATGGGCGTAGGTTGTGAGGAATAAATAGCCTCTCTCTCTCTCTCTCTCTCTCTCTCTCTCTTCCTCATCTCCTCTCTCTCTCGGCTCCTCTCTCGCTCTCTACTCCTCTCTCTCTCTCTCTCTCTCTCCTTTCATTATTGATTGTTACTGAACGGTGTTGATATATGAACATATATGTATGTAATTGTAATAGCCTCAAAGCCCTCTTAACTTTACGAATTCTTCATAGATTTTTGGAAACTTAGTCACTTCAAAGCCTTAGATCCAAATGCAAGAAATGCGGAGTAATTCTGATATTCTGTGGCGGGAATCGAACACGCATCCCGAGTCCTCAGAACGAGGTGGCGTTGCCGACCCGACCACGACAGTGAAGTATTCGCCCATAGAGACGTGGTTCCTGACATATATATGTAGTACATGTATCTGTTCCCCCCAAAAGAGGGGCGGTTTCAGACTAGACTGTAAGGCATCTTCATGTGTACCTCCTTGAGGAGTCATCGTTGTGCCTTCATCCCGTACATGCCTCGGGTGTTAGTGCCGTTAGTGCACCTCACACGGTGCACTGTAGGCATTACTTGTTGGCTCCTTGCTGCGTCCCTTGTGTCCCTAGCTGTACCCTCTTTCATTTTTTTTTTTTTTTTTTTTATACTGTCCCCCCGTCCATATTCTCATTCTTCCATCTCCTAACGATTGTTTCACATTGCAAAGCGAGGTTTTCCTCCTGTTACACCTTTCAAACCTTTCTGCTCTCAATTTCTGTTTCAGCGGCGAATGACCTCATATGAAGGTCCCCCAGCGCTTGGCCTTTGGCCGAAATCCTTTACACTGTCTATTCCATCCCTCTTCCATTGTGCGCTCTTTGCGTCCCGGATATTTTAAGACTTTTTCGAACGCTTCCTTCGCCTCATTTCCAGCATTCCAGAAGTTTACTCTCCAAGTGCTGTCAGCAGGAAAGAAGGAGAGCACTTGATTACTTTGTGTGGAAGAGGTCATGGAAAGAAAGGGCCTCTACATCCAGGCAGCGAGTCTGTGTTCATGATCGTGAATGGTTCACTTTGTGTAGGGGCGTTTGACATGATGCTGATGATCCTGTGTGGATGTATGATGAAGTACCTGAGGGAGTTATCGATGCAGGATGATCCTTCGTGGCTCAGCAACCAAGGTAGGAATTAGGCTCTGATCCTTGTTTCGCCTCTTTTCCAATCACTTTGTTGGAATATGTAATATATGTGTATGTATAAATTATTTAAACTGATATTTTTACACACATATATATTATATATTATTATATATATATATATATAGATATATATATATATATATATATATATTGTGTGTATGTGTGTGTGTGTAGGGGGGTAGGGCTGCTGCAAAAGAATGTAATATAAATTTTGCCACTGTTGAGTCACCAAATACCCAGGGCATGCGGTTTACACTCCGTACCCTGTACTGACACAGAAAAAGAATTTTTTTTTTGAGAACCACACACATATATATGTATATATATGTGTGTGTGTTGGGGGTGGGGCTCTTGCAAGAGAATATAACATCAATTTTGCCACCGTCGTGAGTCTCCAAATACCCAGGGCATGGGGTTTAGCTAGACTCTGTACCCTGTGCTGACAATTAAAAGAAAAATTATGTGAGATTAAAATAGCATTATGAATGTGTACTGAGATGGTGCAGTGAAAAAATATATGATAATTAATTTGAATAGGAGAGGTACCTGAAAAGGTATAGAGCTAGGAGTGGGTAGTGTCAGAGAAGCATTGGTAGTACATGAAAGTGGACAAATGCTTGAATTATTATTGATTGTGATAGGACACAAACTTGGAGTGCATGTTGTCCAAGAGTGGGTAAGAATCCCACTGAAAAATGGTGTTTTTGGAGGACCTGAATCTGCGCCTTGGTGGTGATTTTAATTTAAAGGTCACCGAGAAAGAGACAGAATTATCGATAGATAGTTAGATGTCGACTTTTTAGAGTAAATCAGATTAGAGAGCACGTGGAAACGTGTCTGGATAAGGGCTTGATCTGTGCTGTCAAAATGATTATTGAAAAGTATAACTGGAAAATAAAAAGGGGGCGAGGAAATGAATTTGCCAAATTGTATGTAATTGTTTGTTATAGTACCGAGTAGGTGAAATGACAAGTTGGATATGATAATGAGAGAGTATACCGATGAGAGAGGAGTGACTGGGAGTACATCTTGACCATCATGCGATTGAAATGGAAGTTAAGTTAGATGCAAGTTATAGTTGAAGAGGAGGGGACTGAAAATTGTGTGTAAATTGAGGGAATGTATAATGGGAAGCGTCATGACAACACTGGATAGGATCAAAGACCGAAGATTGAATGAGTAGGCGAATATGTGCAATTTCGTGATGGGGTGGGAGTCATAGGGTCAGTGGGAGAAAGTTTGTGGTGGGGGGGGGGGGGGGAGAAGGATGGCAGAGAGGGGGAAAGAAAGCAGTAAATGCTGGGCTGAGGAAGTAAAGGTTTAGTAAAGTGAAATAAAGAAGAGTATCAGATGGGCAGTTGCACGACAGACGAGATCATGCACAGATGTACTGGAAGGAAGATGGATAATGTTGTCAAGGAGGTAAAGAGAGAAGAAGAGGAGGAGAGATAATAAAAATAAGGGAGAAGGTGAACAATTACGTCTTTGATTTGTGCAGAGATAACGGAACTCCAGGTTATAGGTTTTTAGCAAACATTTTAAAACAAAATGAGCAAAATTCGTGTTGGAAATGTTTGCACATGAAGTACGCGAGGGAGCTGAGAATGCCATGAAATTCAATACATATGTATCTGAGTTAAGCCCTTCCCTGAGTGTACATAAGGTTCATTCTACTCCCCAGTATGTCCCAGATTTCTGCAGAGTGTCATTCACACGCTTGCGTCTGATGTCTCATAATCTGAAGGTGGAGACAGGTAGATGGAGCAGAAACCCTATCTATGCAAGAACTTGCCAGTGTGTTAATAGTAGTGTGCAATCAGAAAGTGTGGCTAATTTGATGGATGTGGAGCCTGATAGGTATATTCATGATGTCCTGGGATGATATCAGTGAAGTGTTCACCTACCATTTATAGGGTTAATGTTTTGTTTTGGACTATATATATATATATATATATATATATATATATATATATATATATATATATATATATATATTGTGTGTGTGTGTGTGTGTAAAACTATGCTTCGTTCTCAATGAATTTTGTAATTAAAATAATGTACTCTTGTATAAATTTATGTTAGTACATAACGTATTGTATGTTTTGTGAATAAACTAACTAACTATAATGAAGACCCAACTGCAAGGAAGGAAGGTTATGGAATAATAGGATCTCAGAATTACGATGCACTTTAGATCAATTTTATCTGTAGTGAATGGAGTCCTGGGTCGATGAAGTATTTTGAATATATGTTGCTTGTGGGAAATATGTGAGGTGCAGAGCGGAATGATCTCTTTTTGACGAAATAGAGAGGCCAATTGATAGGAAGAATGGGACAACAGGAGTTTTTTGTATTATAACCAAGATACAAAGTTATGGTGCTTCAGAAGTTCAAGCAAAAATGTAATGGAATACTACCCCATTACTATTCTTCTTGCATTTTAATACATTTTTATATATTGACTAATCTATTTTTTTTTCTTTTCTAATAAGTGGAATCTCTTCTTTCTCTATTTCACTTTACTT
>NC_061097.1:54061224-54073724 GCF_015104395.2 Macrobrachium nipponense | reverse complement strand
TTATTAAAATATTATCCGTAAGATGAACCCCATTGATATGGAACAATCCCACAAGGGGCCATTGACTTCGTTCGTAATTGTCATTTTTCAATCACCCACCTTGTTCCGTATATGCTCATTTTCAATTCTTACCTGCAATGACACTTCCAGGATCCACCTCGGTGTTCTCATCTCCGTTCTTTCCAAGACTTCCAAGATCCATCTCGGTATTCACATCTCCGTTCTTTCCAAGACTTCCAAGATCCATCTCGGTATTCTCATCTCCGTTCTTTCCAAGACTTCCAAGATCCATCTCGGTATTCTTATCTCCTTTCTTTCTAGACACTTCCAGGATCCATCTCGGTATTCTCATCTCCTTTCTTTCCCGACACTTCCAGGATCCATCTCGGTATTTTCATCTTCTTTCTTTCCAGACATTTCCAGGATCCATCTCGGTGTTGTCATCTCCGTTCATTCCAGACATTTCCAGGAGCCATCTCGGTGTTCTCATCTTTCTTTCCAGACACTTCCTGGATCTGTCTCGGTGTTCTCATCTCCGTTCATTCCAGACATTTCCAGGATCCATCTCGGTGTTCCTATCTCTGTTCATTCCAGACACTTCCAGGATCCATCTCGGTGTTCCTATCTCCGTTCATTCCAGACACTTACAGGATTCATCGCAGTGTTCTCATCTCCATTCATTCCAGACACTTCCAAGATCCATCTCGGTGTTCTCATTTTTTTTTCCAGACACCTCCAGGATCCATCTTGCTGTTCTCATCTCCTTTCTTTCCAGACACTTCCAGGATCCATCTCGGTATTCCCATCTCCGTTCTTTCCAGACATTTCCAGGCTCCATCTCGGTGTTCTCATCTCCGTTCATTCCAGACACTTCCAGGATCCATCTCGGTGTTCTCATCTTTCTTTCCAGACACTTCCTCGATTCGTCTCGGTGTTCTCATCTCCGTTCATTCCAGACACCTCCAGGATCCATCTCGGTGTTCTCATTTCCTTTCTTTCCAGACACTTCCAGGATCTATCTCGGTATTCTCATCTCCGTTCTTTCCAGGATTCTCTGATTCCCCTGTTCTTTGCATTGGCCACTTTTATGCGCCATATATCAACGCTGGTCTGGTCGCTGCTTTTCGAACTTTAAACCTTTTAAAGTCCTGAAGGAATCTACTTTAATATGAATAACCTATGCTCCTTGACTTCGCTTAGTCCAAGCTGCTTTATATTACCTGAAGCCACCAGGAAAGTTCAAAATGAAAAGCCAGTGTGTCAAGTAATTAAGTGTATTTAACACATCTTTGTGTGTGTGTTGATATAATACTATATATATATATAATATATATATATATATATATATATATATATATATATATATATATCCTATATATATATATATATACATAATTAGTATAATATATATATATATATATATATATATATATATATATATAAGTATATATACATATATATATTATACATATATATGGGTGATAAAATACAGTTGCAGAAGTGAAAAATTTATATGTACTATTTGTTCAGCAATATTAAAATAAGGGCGATTTTTATACATACCTACTACAGAACATCTTTGTAGCACAATATTATCAGTTTGTCTACAACAATTAATTTTCAAGTTGGCGAGTCAGTTGCTCTGCTCATCGCCACATACAGTTGGCCATGCTTGTGAACATGGGTGACGGCAGAAACACACCGACACGATCCAAAGTCTGGCCCTGCGATTTGTTTGCAGTGAATGAGAAGGGCAGGTTGATGGGAAACTGCCTGCGCCGTAACTGGAATGGAAACTGGTTGTCCGAAGGCATCAGAGGAATCCGGGGGATGAACAGACGTTTGCCGGTGTGAGTGCCCGTTGCTATCACTGCTTCGATGACGTGGGAGTTTAGCTCCATAACGGTGTACCTCGTTCCGTTGCAATGTCCATTGGCAGGATCGAAATTCCGAAGCAACATTACCGGACAGTACTTCTTCAACGTTATTTTGTGCACTGTCAGTCCCGATGGATTTAAGTTATTAAAAAAATCTTGCGGATATTGATGATAATTTTCATCTTCTATTGTGTCCGAGCTGAAATATTCGTGACTTTCTCCGGGGAAGTTGTACAGAAATTATGTATGCAAAATCGTAAAGTAACTAAGTCTACGGGAACAACCAGCCTCGTTTCACGGCCAGAAACAGCTCCGTTTCAGGGAATCCCTTCTCACCCCCACCCCCTACAAAGGAGGGGGGTAGGTTGGATGAAACCCCATTACAAACCATCTTAGGGGTCCCCACCATAAACCTGCCTAGTTTCATGCCCATCTGACCAGCCGTTTGGCCGTGATTGAATGACAGACAGACATTACGCTCATTATAGTTAATATGTATGTATTTATATATTATATATATATACAAACATATATATATATATATATATATATAAAATTTGTATATATATAAACTATATATGAAATTGTAATAGCCAACACCAACTGCCGTCTTAACTTCCCATTCTTGACCCGTTTTATAGAAGATATATATATATATATATATATATATATATATATATATAATATATATCATATATATATGTTATATAGTCTTTTAAAAAAAAAGGGCAACAAAGAATTTGAGAAGCTAAGAGGACATTGTGGCTATTACAATTTTTCTAGAAGAAATATTCATTAATATATTAATATTATAATATAATATATATATATATATATACTATATATATTAGTTATATAGTCTTCTAAAAAAAAAAAAAGGTAACAAGAATTGAGAAGCTAAGAGGACATTGTGGCTATTACAATTTCATATATAGTTTATATATATAAAAAATTTTATATATAATATATATAATATGTGTAGTATATGTAATGTATATAATATATATTATATAGATATATATATATATTATAATATAAATATATAATATATAATATAATATAATATATTCCTCTAAAAAAGGCAAAGAATTTGAGAAGTTAAGAGGACCTTGTGACTATTACAATTTCATATATAGTTTATATATATAAAAATTTTATATATAATACATACATAATAATATGTATATATATATGATATATATATATATTGTGTATTAATATATATTATATAATAATAATAATATATATATAATATATATGCACACATATACATATATATTATATATGTATGTGTGTATGTATGTGTACAGGTTTTCTCGGATACTTGACCCTCTCCATACATGGGTGTTATGATTTGTTTTGAAATACTATATGACCCTTTGTTCGGTCATTCTTCGGAAATAGGTTTTTTCACCGCTGTCATGTCGCGACATTTTTTGGCTCTCACATTGTTAAGGAAGGACCGGTCCGCTCCGGCTGTCAAAAACGTTTTGGTGTGAAATGGTTCTCCAGTGATGAATTAATTGTTTCATATAGACCTCGGTTCAGTGACGTCGTCATCGCTTTAGTTTTGGTGATTCTTCGCGAACACTTTCAGAGATTTCGATTAATTTCGCTCTTATTTCTCTCAGCGTTTTATTTTTCTCCCACCCTCCTCCCCCCCTCCCCACTTCGAATTTGAGTTGCCAGACGATAGAGCAGTTTTTGTTTTTTTGTTTTTGTTTTTTTAATCCTGGAAGTGTATTGATATTGAAGGTTGCACTGTTGTTCGTAAAATGGCCTCGGAACTGGTAATTGGCCTTCACATTTTTCTTTTCGCGGATCTGGTCGTACTTGGCTCACATGTCCTGACAAAGAGATTCTGCTGGAGACATTTTGCCTTTATTCAGCTTTGTTTGTTTGTTTGCAGTTTGTTGGGAACTGGTTTATGGAGACGCCAGATTCGAACACCCGTCATGAATTCAACTAAGATGAGACGGAACTTGGATGACTTTTATGACCGAGATGCAAGCGTTTCCAGTTTTTTTTTTTTTTTTTTTTTTTTTATCGTTTGAGAAATTTCAGCAAAGGTGTTTAGTTTCCCCCATTGCAGGTTTTTCTTCCTGTAACTTATTTTTTCTTTTATGGAAGAAATGTTTATGGAGCTACTGTTTTTGCGGGTGCTGCTACTGCGACTGCTAAGTTCGGTATTTTTTTTCTTTTTTTTTCATTCGCAGAAAAAAAAAAAAAAATGGGCGAAGAAACTAACCAGGTTGGGGGCCGTAGCATATATCCCTCGTACGGGATATTACATTTTAAATAATATTGACATTTATATTTATTTGGCAATACGTATTCACGTTCCCGAGAGAGAAGGTATGCGTGTTTTTTTTTTCTTTTTACAATCCGTTAATGTGTTCTTTGGGTTTCTCTTCTCCCCTACCCCTACTCCAACCCCCTTTCTTTCCTTTTACTGTACCTCCTTTCATATTCTCTTCCTTCCGTCTTAATTTCCTCAACCCTCTCCTAACAACTGATTCATAGTGCAGCTGCTTAGAGGTTTTCCTCCTGTTACGCCTTTCAAACCTTTTTTTACTGTCAATTTCCGTAGTAGCGCTGAATGACCTCATAGGTCGCAGTGCTTGGCATTTGGCCTAAATTCTATATTAAGTTCAATTCCTTGAAGATTTGAAAGGATTGTACACGCGAGACTGGTCAGTGATGTTTTTTTTTTTCCCCTAACTGAACGATTATATTGTTTCAGTTGATAGTGGAAGTCATTTTGGAATTACTCGAAAAGGATGTCTAGGACAGTGTAATATATTTATCTAATTATATGAAAAAGGTGTATCTATGCACTGCGTGTCATAAGGACTTAAGCTTATTTAGCTTAGTGTCCACAAATTTCTGTGAAAGAAGAGGAGGGAGAAGCCGTCATTGCGAATTATGCAGAATGGGAAGATGCTCATTTTCTCTTTAGTTACTTTTAAAGACCTTTAATAATTTGGACTTTATACCAAATTGTTAATTCATAGAAAGCGAAGAACTCCCTATATTAGGTACCTTAAGCAACAAGAAATTGGCGGTGATTTGAAAAAAAACAAAAAAACTGAACTGCTGTGAATATTAGTTTGGGTATTTTTCAGGAAGCCAAGTTAGCAACAGTTACTGATTATTAAATTTTAATAAAAGTATACAATTTGGAATGCCTATCAAATAAGATGAAAACTTCAGAGGAGAATAAGAAACCGAGAAAAGTTAAGATATTGGCGAACCTGAGACTTGTATCGGTAATTTTGTCATTATTTTAGATTTTATGGCTTTTACGGAAGGCCAAGAAACCAGTTCATGAGGAGGACTTTTGTCATCGAATAACTCTGTAAAAGTATTAGATTTCCTTCTTTTCAAACCCCTCACTTGTTGACTATTGCAGAGAGAGAGAATGATCAGCATTCAGATATATCGCTACTTCGAAAGCGAATTGATGACCGAAGGATTTCCTTTATTAGGGGAATCCGATCTACTCATTTGTCACCTCTGTGTTCCAATGCGTCTTTTTGGTGTTGTCACTGACATGTAAATCTCTCCGTACCGTGTAGATTGTTCATTCCCTCAATGTGATTGAGATTATAACAAATCACTGGGGATCATGCAGCAATTATTGCCTGCGATTATTATGAGTGCTCCTGTTCGCGCCAATTCCGGCAGGCTTTTTGGTGGGAAGGTCGCCTCTTGTTATCAATTATACGATGCAGTCTTGGGTCTTGTATCAGGTTTTCCCCACCAACAGAACTTTGAGAAAGAGAGAGAGAGAGAGAGAGAGAGAGAGAGAGAGAGAGAGAGAGAGAGAGAGAGAGAGAGAGAGAGAGATATGATTGATAGCACTTTACTCTAGTAATTCAGAGTTGAACGATTGGATGTTATTTTCCTCATCTTTCTTAAGATGTTTCAGATTGAATCGGCAACTTGAGATGAACAGTGACACAGCTAATAGCCATTGTTATAACCCTTGTTATAACCTCAGTCTTTGCTAATGTTATAACTCTGGTATAACCTCAGTCTTTACTACCAAACAGAGGAGGCACAGTAGGCTCGTAGTGACCGGCTTATATTGTGTCCGTCCTCAGCCAGGAGTCAAACCTGTGCTCTGTTCCTTGGTAGGCGAGGATGCTGTCAAACAAACCCCCTGTGATTGATTGCAATTGCGACCCAGTGTGATATTGACGATGAATGTAAATAGTTCACCCAACAGAGGAAACTTGCCAAGTGAGGGCGTGACTTTAGGCACGATATTTCTAATTCTTTGTATACAAATTGTATATGTGTATATAGATATATGCATATATATATATATTTATATACAGACATAAATACACTATATATATATATATGCATATATATATATAACTATATATATATATATATATATATATATATATATATATAGGTATATATATATATATATATATATATATATATTATAATATATATATATACCCTATATATATATATATATATATATATATATATATATATATATATATATATATAGTATTTAGAGGAAGAATCGCTGTTACATGCGATGGCCAAACATCGACAAAGGCCGGAAGGGAAAAACGAAAACAGAAGGCTGCCCGAGCGCTTGGCAGTCTTGTTTTCCTTTTTCCCCTTCCGGCCTTTGTGTGTGTGTGTGTGTGTATAATATATATATATATATATATATATATATAATATATATATTATATATATATATATATATATATTATATATATATATATATATATATCTATATATATATATAGATATATATATATATATATATATATATTATATAATGGAAGTTTAAAGGGAACGTCTTGTTTTTAGATAAATCGCAACCTTTCTAAGCGTATGGGCATAAAATTTAAAAACAGAGCATGAAACTATTCCATAATGTTAACATTAAATGATTAAAAAGCTCTTCAGCACCTAGCTACGAAGTCTTTGGATAGAATAAGCTAGGCTGAGGACCAGCCAAGAATGACAGTGAATTTAAATGAAAGTAATAACTTTATTATATCTCTTTGTTTCTCTCTCTGTTCCTTTATTGATAAAGTCAATCAATAGCTTTTGGCGAGTTGCTTTTCGGTGTCTTATCGCATTGTTTTCCTTAGACGTAATTTTTAGGTATAATTACAATGACAATGACAAATGGCTTGTGGTTTGTATGAAAATATCTTATGATTTTTCATAGATAATATGTCATTGTTTATCTTTTTTTTGTGGCAGTTTAATTCCATTAGAAATTAAATCTCTTCGATTTTACCTTTTTTGAAGACTGATTTATTTTTATCTTTTTTGTGGCAGTTTAATTCCATTAGAAATTAAATCTCTTCGATTTTACCTTTTTTGAAGACTGATTTATTTTTATCTTTTTTGTGGCAGTTTTAACTCCATTAGAAATTAAATCTCTTTGATTTTACCTTTTTCAACACTGATTTATTTTTATCTTTTTAATGGCAGTTTTAACTCCATTAGAAATTAAATCTCTTCGATTAGAAATTAAATCTCTTCGAGTTTACCCTTTTCAACATTGAATCATTTCTATCTTTTTTATGGCAGTTTTAACTCCATTAGAAATTAAATCTCCGAGTTTACCCTTTTCAACTTTGACTTTTAGAATGTCTAATATAAACTCATCATTTATACCATTTCAATTTTTCATCTACCCTCCTCCTCATAGAGCTGAATGGGCCCCAGTGCTTGGCTTTATGTCTAAATCACTATTCCATTCCAATATGAAAAAACATTGCCAGAGTTTGTGATTCATGTCTGTGAATAACTTTCATGTCAATTTTTTTTGCGTTTATTATTAGCCTGGCCGTGTTGGTAGTGAAGATTGCAATAATAAGTTCTCTCCAGTTAAGTATATATTAGTTTAACCAGACCACTGAGCTGATTAACAGCTCTCCTAGAACTGGCCCTCAGTGTTAGATATTTTTACGGTGGTTAGGAAGCAATTGGGTACCTAGCAACGGGATCTACAGCTTCTTCTGGGATCCGAACCACATTATGTCGAGTAGTTAGTTTCTAATCACCAGAAACAAATTCCTCTGACTGGCAGAGCGGGGAATCGAACTGGGGACAGCCGAACCGGTAGGAGGTGAGCAAATAAACCACTCGTCCAGCGAGGAAATAGGGAGTTCTCTCGAACACGAAATAACAATGGAAGTCTAGGGCTTTATGCTCTTAGATAGATTTATCATTCCTTTTTACTGTATCTCCTTTCCTTCCATCTTGCTATCCACCCTCTCTCTCCTGACAATTATTTGAGGTTTTCTTCCTGTTACACTTTTCATACTTACCTACTCTCAGTTTCCTTCTCAGCGCAGAATGACCTCATAGGTCCCAGTGCTTGGTCGTTGGTCTGAACTCTACATTCCATTCCATTCTCAGATAAATTTCCATAGACAACCAGGATTAGAAAGTTTTCGTAGAGGTGAATTTGGCGATGACAGGTTAGCAGCGTTGGAGCGTTTCCGTTGGCATCAGTATTTGAGAATAGATAATAGGCGAGAGATTATAATAACGCGAGTATGAAGGAAAGAGCCATTCAAAAGTCAGGTTGAGGTTTGGAGGTAAACTGGTTTAAATGTGAAGACTATACTGAATACAAAATGCTTGGTTAAAGAAAATTGTTGTATAATTCATGAGAGACAGTGCTGACTAATTGATCTAAGAAGTTTATTATTTTTGGTGTAAAAAAAAAAATGCATGGAAGAAACTTTTCACGTATTAGAGTAAAAAAAAAAACGTTTATGAAAAAGGAAACTAGGGATTGATTTGATTAAATTTACACATGTGGCTGATTAGTAGCAAGTGCGGTCCTGACATTTTAAGTGGAGCTTATTCAGTCTGAAGCCTTATGAATTCATCTAAATAACGTCTGTGTATGTGGTTAAAGTATTTTGATAATAATAATAATAATAATAATAATAATAATAATAATAATAATAATAATAATAATAAAAATAATAATGATATCGTCAGCCTTCATGTTGGCGTGTGTAGCGATAGTCTTTTCCTCTCTGTCTTCCTGCTGCTAAAATTCCCAAACTGCTTTTCTTCAAGTTCGAAGTAAAATTATCTTTTTGTTTTCTTAATTTGCATGAAAAATTCCCAGAGTACTCCTCTGCTTCTTTCCAAATTCGAAATAAAATAACCTTTTTTAAAATTTATTTTGCTCTTGAAGGAGGGCAAGACTTGAAACTCTTTCCTTATGCTTGCTATCATGTTTTATTCATATTTAAATTTTTATGATTCTTGTTTCCACGACTGCATGATAAGGAATTTCTTCCCGGCTTTGGCTTCTCATGGGACATAGGAATTTACATGACTTGGCTCCTCTAATTGCATTTGCTCTCTTGGGTTGTGCTGTTTTGGTTATCACATCATCTCTGCCTCATTGATAATGCTTATGTTTATATTTTCATAATACCAGGGGGAGAAAAGGGTTTTTTTTTAGTTGCTCTTGAAGTAGGCTTTTCATGAATAATAATTTAGCCCTAGATATTAGGAACAAAAAGACTAGTTATTTTGGGGAAATCTCCTATTTAAGGATGACTGGATCAGTCTCAGTCGATACCTAGAGGAAAGGGTTTCGTTGAAGTTCAGCCGAAGTTACGTGTACAGAAGTTGATGGGAGCGGGTGATATAGATAGTTGCACCGAAAGAAAAAGATTGCAATTCATTTTTAGTCTTCGCCCGTGTGAGTTGACTAAGGACCAAGACGCATTAAAACAGATGCAGGAAAGATGTTGATTAGATAAGCAGTTCCAGGGAAGCGCCGGCGTCGTTAATTTCATTATGTGGCCTTCCAAAAAGCACCAGCGGTGTATCGTACCTTGGTTTTGAGAACCATTCCCGGCATGCGACTACGGAGCGCCGTGGGTTCGTCAGAGCCGAGTCTTGCACGAAATTATAATTCATACACCACATTCATCACTTTTCTTTTGCTCTGCGCTCCATTCATTCTGTCACTTGCATTCATCAGTGATTTAAGCCTTCCTTGTCCAGGATACATTTCCAGGGAGGAAAAGTGACTGAGCAGTGAATTATGAATCATTAGATCATGACAAAAATCTTCTTCCCATGTTCAAGCCGTCGTGTTTCTACCGGCTCTCTCTCTCTCTCTCTCTCTCTCTCTCCTCTCTCTCTCTCGGATCCGAGACCCATTGCACTTTTTACCCCAAGAACAGTAGTAGTTAATCCTTCTGTCAAGTTGCAGCTAGGGCGATATTTCAAACGTACGTGCTCCTAATTTGACGACTGAATTATGTTGAGGCCTTTGCTAAATGTTGTGTTTGGAAGCTTCCATTGTGTCATCCGTATGTCTGTAAACTGCTTGCAAGACTAGAGGGCGAATGTAAATTCAAGTGTACGTGCTTGCGCTTACATTGTGCTTTTGCAAGGATTTTAAAAATGTACACCCAAATGCAACCAAGCGCGCCTGAGGTAAATATTGTGGGTATTTTGAAATTGATATATTGCTGTTCTTTTGATATTGCAGTAAACCCGTTTTCCAAAACTGAATCGTATTTTTTATTATAAAAGTATATATGATTTTCCTTATCAGTCTTGAGAGGTAAATTTGATTTGGTTAAATTTTTGGTCCCCTTCCTTTATTTTATTTATATGATTAGGAATGGTATCTTAATTATTATCGGTAATTGTTGGTATGAACGATGACAGAACGAAAACATCTGACTCGTGAAGATATTAGGAAATAAATCCTTTTACTCTAATCGTTTTCGACAATGCATCAAAAGTAATCAAAACCGATTCTACTTGACCCTGAAAAAGGATTTTATCGTTTGGTTTAAATTTTTGAAACCTGCACGTTATTGTTATTATTTTTTAAAAAATTCCTTTTTGTCTGTCACAGTCATCCTATTCGACTGGGTGGTTTTACATATAGTGTGGGGTTCCGGGTTACATCTTGCCTCCTTAGGAGTCCATCACTTTTTTTAATTTTTTATTGCATGCGCTGTTTCCAGGAGCGCACTCTTCTGCTCGAGTCCTGGAGGTGCTTCAGCCTCTAGTTTTTCCAGATTCCTTTTCAGGGTCTTGGGATCGTGCTTTGTGTCCCTATGGTTATTATTATTATTATTATTATTATTATTATTATTATTATTATTCAGAAGATGAACCCTATTCATATGGAACAGGCCCACCACAGGGGCCACTGACTTGAAATTCAAGCTTCCAAAGAATATGGTGATAATTAGGAAGAAGTAGTAAGAGGTGGTCAAGGGAAATACAGAAAGACGAGATCTCACATTGAAGAAAATCACAGGAGAGTATTTTATCTGTTTTCTGTATTTGTTATTATTTTAAGAATTTTTATTTCGTCGCATAAGTCTTATCGTGTTCTGTAGGCGCTTTTGTTCCATTGTGACTAAATAATGATCATAGTAATGCGTTATCAGAAGATAAAACATAGCACGAATAAAGAGATGAAGTGCGTCGCTGCACTAGATTATTATTAAAAAGGTCTGCTACGTAATGAAGACCCATAATTTGAACACGATAGAGGTTGGTTGTTCAGCGAAATTTGTTATATATTTCTCGCCAATGGATGACGTTAATTTCAGCGGTCTACATTTTTAAGAGATGAGGTGGTTTTCCATATTTTCGAGGTTTTTTGGGCACAAAAATTGATGCCTCTATATCCGTTATTATAATATCCATATATATTCTTATATAGATATATATATATATATATATATATATATATATATATGTGTGTGGTGTGTGTGTGTGTGTGTGTGTGTGTATTATATATATATATATACTATATATTATATATATAATATATTCATATATATTCATATATATTCAATATATATTATATATATACATACATGCACACACCACACACGATCAACACCATCCACACACACAAATATTATATAGATAGATATATCATATTATATAATTATATATATGTGTGTGTGTGTGTGTGTGTGCATGCATGTATTTATATATATGAATATATATCATATAATATTAATCTATTTTACTCAAATATATATATAATATACACACACATATATACACTTAGATATACAAACTACTTACATGCACGGTACCCGCACACACTGCTACAAAAGAGTTATAAAGTGCATACTTTTAGGCAACACGATGCATAGATACTAGAACTATGAGGATATTATGAGGTGCGGTTTTGATAAGAAGATGATTTCACGTTTGTTTCCTTTCATTTCTTGATTTAATCTTTTTTTTTTTGAACCTTTTGATTTATTTTTTGTAGAATTTTCCATTTGCTAAAGTGAAATCACTTTATTTAGGTGTCAGATCTGTCGTCGCCTCCATTTATAGTTTTCTTTTTTTTCACGTTTTTTTTTGTTTTTTTTTTTTTTTTTTTTTTTTTTTTTTTGATAAGTGGTATCTCTTCGATCTGTATTTCACTGTACTTCCTCTTACTTCTACCTCATGAACGCCTTAATATTCTTTGGAAGCTTGAGTTTCAGTCAGTGGGCCCCGTTTGGTGGTCTTGTTCCATATGAATAGGTTTCATCTACTGGATAATAATAATAATAATAATAATAATAATAATAATAATAATAATAATAATAATAATAA
>NC_061097.1:54046224-54051224 GCF_015104395.2 Macrobrachium nipponense | reverse complement strand
TTACGCCCTATTTCCTGTGTGCTTTTTCGTATCATTAAAACTCATGGAACACTGTGTACGTGGTGGGGGACGAAATGTGCCAAAAAAAGCATTTCATCATTTTCCGTTTATGGTCTTGTGTTCGCCTGTATAGAGATGTATAACGCGCTTCAAGAAATGATAGATGTAACTTGTAACTGTTCAGTGTTAAAAGTGTTCTTTTCCCGAAATGAATTTAGTTCCGGGTATTAGGCTACTTCGATCTGACGCCCCAGATCATAGGAACGAGAATTCAAGAGTAAAAATTCTATTTATTTGAAAGCTTTTACTTTGGAAGCTATGGAAAAAAATATGGCTATTTGAAGTTTAGAGGACTGGCTAAGATAGAGAGAGAAAAAAAAAGACAAGTGATTCTCTTGTAAAAAATAGTTACAAATGCCTTAATCTGAGTGAATTGACAGTTTTGATTTTGAATGAAGGTTCCTATGCTTTCACAGCTTTTGGGAAGGGAATGACAGTATTGAAGGACAGTCATTGAAAGTAGCACATCCTGGGTCTGTGATATGGTTGCTTAATAGTTGTAATAATGATAAGTTTACTATATATTAGGAGGTGGTCAGGAAAATGTACTAGGAACTTCTCTTTCTGGAAAACCTTAACTACGACCTGTTTGGCTACGTTATGTACTCGTCAACTTTGTCGGTAACTGTTTGTTCAGAATATAAGGCAGCGTTTCTCAGATATTGGGGTCAGTGTATGATGCATAATTATTAGTGCTTTTTAGTCTAAAAGTAATTCATATAAATGTCTTCATTCCAGTAATCTTTTCAACAGTTTATCGGCTGACGATAAGAATGCATTCGTGTGCATGGTCATGGCAGGTACATGAACTTTTGAGGTCTCTCGAGACTTGGAACGTTACATTGGTTTGTCCGTTGTGAATTCTATATGATACGTGGATAGAAATGTTTAGTTTCATTCTCCCTGTGAACTTGGTACAAATTGTCCGTTTCTGAAATGGAATGGGAAACATCTAAAAAAAATATTTGTGACAACCGATGTAGTACTTAGCTGTAACAAATATAAAAATTCATAACGAAAAATACATCCTAAAATACAATACAAAATCGATACTTGATTTGAAAAGACTTACTTACCTAGTTCGAGTAATTATGTGCACATGTAACGTCTGATTTTGTATTTGCAGGCCATTTAAAGGTTGACCACTGTATCATACTGTTTGATCCGATTGTTACTGGGGTTTAACCGTAACCGAAAATTGTGACACAGTGGCATCCAGCGCTGGAAAAATAGGAGGTCGAGTCGCCGACTGGAAGAGGTAGGGCATGAATAAATGATGTAAAAATGGCAGAGCTGAACACAGGTGGACTGAAAAAGGGGCCCAGAAGGAATGTGAATGGCTGTAGGAGGAGAAGTAGAGCGAGGACAAATAATTTAGAAGTAAAACAGTGGAGCTGCGGTGGCTTACATGGATATAAAGAATTTGGTATTAGAGAATGTATAAAGGCGATAAGGTCATTCCGCAAAGCAGAAGGGCGTATGGTTAAAAGGATCCAGTGGTATTATTAAGTTCATTCCATTCTAATCATTAGGGGCAAAATCATGATCAAAATGTCAGGCATAATTTAATGTTTTCATGTTTTGTTGCTTGTTTCATTGATTTAACACACACACACACACACACACAAACACACACACACTAGAGATTAAAAATAAACTTTTTGCAGTACCATGTCCAAATTATTTCTTTTCAGGGACATGTCAGTATTGTCAATTGCAATTTTAATGGGATACACACATTTGGGTAATAATGAATTTCATATTAAAATAACTTTCTTGTTCCTGTATGATCATATTTTGATTTCTTTTTGATTGCGTGAAACCTAGTAACTCCTTTAGCGCCAGATAAAGCATGTTAGTTTGCTGGTTGGGATTTTCATATAGTGAGTGATGTCAGCTGATATGGAAGATACTTTTGATTATAATCTCGGAAAAAAAATCCTTCGGGTATTACAGCAAAGACTGGATCATTTTAAAAATAGTACCTAAAGAAGAAGAAATCCCTCGGGTATTACATCAAAGACTGGGTCATTTTAAAAATAGTCCCTAAAGAAAAATCCATCGGGTATTACAGCAAATTCTGTATAATTGAAAGAAATAGTCCGTAGAGAGAAAATCCCTCTGGTATTACAGCAAAGACTGCATCATTTGAAAAATATTCCCTAAGTTATTGCAGCAGCGGTTGAATAATTATGAGAGTCGTCCTCTACCTTTTGCAGAACGACTGAATCATTTCAGAATTTACACTCCGTCGTTACCGCAGTGAATGAATAATTTCGGAATGGTCCCGTCGTTATTGCTGAAAGGACTGATTAATTATAATTTCAGATTTTTCCGTCATTCACTATCGCACAGGCTGAATAATTTTCGTGTGGTCCGTCAGTGATTGCAGAAAAGTCTGAACTATTTCAGAATGGTGCCATAGTCATTGCTGCAAAGAATTGTATTCAATTTGGGATGTCACCTTCACAGTTGTCTATATTTTCACTTATTATTATTATTATTATTATTATGAAAACTATCTATATATATAGGAACAAGCCCACAGAATGGGCCATTGACTTGCAATTCAACCTTCCAGCAAATATGGGGCTCATTAGGAACTAAGAGGAGGTAAAGGAAAATACAGGAAGACGACATACCACTTATTAAAAAAAATGAATAAATAGGTAGACATTTTAATTTATTCCTTTAATTTCATCGTGGAAAGATGAATCACAAGAACTAAAAACATCTCTCCAAGAAAATGTCCTGATTTTGAAATTTATATATAATTAGATAAATACATAAATTATATTTATTATATATATATATATATATATATATATATATATATTATATATATATATATATATATAGCTAGCTAGCTTGAGTTTATACATACTTTCAGCCACGTGTGCAACTAGTAATAGTATTTATACCGATAGCCAAATCAGCTCAGTCAAGCAGCTGTTGGCGATCACATTATAACCCAACTACTGAGACCTTGGACTGGCATAAATTCTTCCATTTGGGGTGTGAGTATCCTTTCTTAAGGTTTTCCTCGTTTTGTGTTGATCAACTCAGCGAATTTGTTTTCTCAGTTTCGTTTGCATTCAGTTATGCTCATGCGTCTTACTATTCTTTCACGAATTGTGCTTTCGTGCTTCTTCAAGAAGCATGATCTGTTCATTTAACAAGGATGGGTGCACTAATAATAATAATAATCCATAATATAATAATAATTTATAAATAATAATAATAATAAACAAAAATAATCATAAATAATAATAATTAACTAAGGGATCCCTATAACTCTGATTTAATTAATAAGATATAAAATTAAGTAGGTATATAATAAAAATACAAAAACCTCATAGCAATTAATGAATTTTAGATAAAATTTTTAAGAGTTTCTTGACCAGTTATTAATTTTAATACACCTTTTTAGTAAGTATGTATGGAAACGTGAGTAAATGTATTTATTGCCTGTTTGAGTTCTAGTATGAAAGTCTGCCCCTGTGCAGATTTTTTATTTGATTTTAATTTATTGTTTATTATACTGCATGACCTATTTGGTCCCAGTTCCTGGCCTTTGGCCTAGACCTGGCATTTAATCTAATCCTTCGGGCCAGTCCTATGAGAGCTGAAAGTCAGCTCAGTGGTCTGGTTAAACTATTTCTATAATATTAATAATATGTACTGTGGTTAAAAATGACAAAAATATATTTTAACACTACTGCGGCAGCTTATTGTCAAATAATAATAATAATAATAAATAATAATAATAATAATAATAATAATAATAATAATAATAATAATAATAATAATAATAATAATAATAATAGTAAACTTCCCACCCTCTCGAGCATGACCTGATAATGCAACAAGTCAATTGATGTGCACTAAGTAAAGTCATTCGTTTAGTGTACAAGTGAATGCCAATTTGAATTGATAGACGCCGATTATTTTATTATTGTTTACCATTCAGTATAATTTTCCTGTTGTCTGGCACACTGTGAAGAGTCGAAATGTGTCCATATATGCACGGTTATGCGCTTGATTTCATTCACATCGAGGAGATTTGCAAGAATGAATCAAGGAAATCTTAACTTTTTCACATTTTCATTAAACATGTAGATTCTGTGTCAACTGAATGGTTGCACACTTTGTAAAACGATGTAGCTGGGTATTTTGTGAGGGACTGGAGTTTTTGGAAGAAAAGTTGCAGATCCCGTTTATATTTCGAGGTAATGTTTCTTGCAGGCTGACCGTGGCAGAATACCGAGTTATAGGTTAACCATGACAGTTTACTGTCATTGGTTAACCTATAACTCCGTTTACTGTTATTGGTTAACCTTTAACTCAGTTCACTGTCATGGTTAACCTATAACTCGGTTACTGTCATGGTTAACCTATGGCTCGGTTTACTGTCATGGTTAACCATGACAGTAAACTGAGTTAAAGGTTAACCAATAACAGTAAACGGAGTTATAGGTTAACCAATGACAGTAAACGGAGTTATAGGTTAACCAATGACAGTAAACGGAGTTATAGGTTAACCAATGACAGTAAACGGAGTTATAGGTTAACCAATGACAGTTAACTGAGTTATAGGTTAATTTGTTTCTCAACTGATTTTCTTGGGAAAATTCTGAATAATGGTAGAATCAGTTAAACACAAGCAGGCGAGAGAGAGAGAGAGAGAGGGATTTCTGATTACATTTAAATTAGATGGGTAAAAATTTAGGAAGACTGGTAAAGTCAGGTGGAAGTATCAAGCCTGTAAAAATGTTTGAATGAAATTGCCCTAAGAGTAGAAACCATAGTAGCCCTGGTAATTATTGTGGTAGAACTGTATTGAATGCCAGGCGATGAAAGAGGCCAAGATGCGTTGCTTTCCTTCGATTAACTGAAGAATTACGTTGATTTGTGATAGTAAAAATCTGTAAAATTTATTT
>NC_061097.1:54036224-54043724 GCF_015104395.2 Macrobrachium nipponense | reverse complement strand
ATAATACAAAATACTCATTAACTAATTGCGAATGAGTGAGGTTCCTTATAAATGACCTAGAGACAGCATTGTATAAACAGAGTACTACATCCTATTGTAACTAAATAATTTTATGATTATAATGTTCTGAAAATCGTTTGGAAAAATTCTGTCCCATTATCAACTCTTATTTACTTAGATATAAATATATTTGAGAGAGATTGATCCTGTATAATAAAATTCCCCTTCATTGTATATTTTTGTATATTGCATTTTTTAATGAACATGATGAAATACGATGTTGGTTTTTGTATTTGATTTGGAAAAGGCAGGACGCTAGACACAACAGTAGAACAAGTCTTGGAGACATCCTCATCCTTGTGACTCCTTGTAACGTTTTATACGGGTAGAGGAACAGTGGGGCTTCGTGACTGAAACGTTTTCAAGACGTTAACGTTTTTGAAAGACTGTGCCGGCGATTTATTTTTTTATGCTTTCGAACGTCCGTCTGCCTATGTGTATGTATGAGAGAGAGAGAGAGAGAGAGAGAGAGAGAGAGAGAGAGAGAGAGAGAGAGAGTCTCCCCCACCGCGTAAATGGGATCGATAAATCCGCAGATTTTCTTGGCGCCTTGATGAAATGCCTTTTGAATTAAACGTGGACGCAGCTAGCTGAAAGCAACTAAAGTATTGATTTCGTTATGTAATTGATTCGAGTGTGGACAGCAGCAGCAGCAACAGCACAGTTAACAGCTCATTTTTCAGCCCTCCGTAGCTGGCAGATCTTCCTCCTCTTCCTCCTCCTCCGATTTGGATCAGAAATATGATAGATCACTCGGGCTTCTCTCCGCCACTCGGTAATAAATATTTGGCAGATAAACTAGAGCAACTGTAAAATTCATGATATATAAGGGTTTGGAAATGGTCAGAAGCTCTTGAGGTAGGGGGAGGGGGAGGGGGAGGGGGAGGATTGGGTGGGTGAAGTTGGGGGCCTCGGTATGTTGGTGATGATGGGTGGGTGGGTGGCTGTTGGTAGGGGTTGGGGAATGGGGCATGGAAGGGAGGAAGGGGGGAGGGGGTGCGAATGGAGTCCGAGAACTCGAATTTCGGAGGCTTCTCTCTTTCCGCCGCTAATATCGACGAATTATTAGATTTTGAGAAATCACTTAACGACGTTATGCTGTCCATTACAGATGTACTTTTTTTTTGTTATTTTTTTTTAAGGTACGGGCTCGCGATTATGAGAACCTGCCGTGGCGCCAGCGGTCGTTCTTGAGAACAACAACAACAACAACAACGACAATAGCAGCAGCAGAAGCGTCGTCGTGGTCGTCTTCCCTTCCGATCGAAGAGGAAGATTATTCACACAACATCATGAGCATCAGCGCTATACGAACGGTATATCGATAGATGGGTCACAATGGCGGTTTCTTGATTGGCACCGAGGGGCGTGAAAAAATGGTTTCGTCCGGCCGTTAATATGAAAGTCTAAATCCATTGATTGATCATTAGAAATATAAGACTCTCTCTCTCTCTCTCTCTCTCTCTCTCTCTGGCGATTAAGCCCGGCTTTATTGTTAACATCACGAGCCGAAGCCCTACTCTTAAAAATCCGTCCTTACGAATGACGCAAGCGTCAAGATGCGGCGGCGGCGGCGGCAGCGGCGGTCTTCTTCTTCTCCTCCTCCTCCTCTTCTTCTTCTTCTTCTCCTCCTCCTCCTCCTCCTCCTTCTCCTTCTCCTTCTGTCCTTCCTGCTGACGTAGTCTCCCCCGAAGATACACGTTTTCTATGGTAAAGAATCGGCTTTAGATGCTCTAAGCAGATTAAGAACACACTCATGCTTTTAGTGTTAACTTAATTTGTGTAACTGCTTTAAGTAGAAGTAATGTTGTAAATATCAACAACTTGTTGCGTTGTTATTATGCCGACAACTATCTCGTCTGTTTTTGTAACTTCACAGAGCTTCCGCCTCGTCGCTCGGGCTGTTGTGCCGCCCGCTGATTGGCTGGCGAGGTGCCGGCGTCGCCAATTCGGTTTTTACTTTGTTTGCCGATTTTATCTCCCCGTCAGGCCTCTTACGGACATCCAGAAGTAGCGGGGGCGTCGCCACCGATCATTCCCGATCGGCAAAAGACCGAAAATAGGAAAGACGAAGGAGATATTAAATGACTCAGTACGAGCGCGGGATGGCGCGGCTCAGACCCCGCCCCCTGGCGCCGTGTGATTGGGCGTCTTGATCGTGTTTCCCCGCCGAATTTTTCCCATGGAATAAATTTAGCCTCGAGTTGTAAGGAGATCATGAATAAGGGTGTTTAATCAATTTAAGAAATACTAGATCGGATCCGAGAAATTTAGGTGTTCGAGTTTGAATATTCGGCTCGGTCAAATTATTACAGTTTAGGTTTCGGAGTGTAATTAAATGTTTAGGTCTTACTTGACGGAAAGTATATAAATAGGAATATATATTTTGTATTTGTGGGGAGAACCACCTTCAGGTTATTGTATGTTGTTGATGCTTTGCCGTCGTCGTTTTTGCCTGCTCGGGCTAAGGAGCAAGCAGAAGCAGAGAGAGAGAGAGAGAGAGAGAGAGAGAGAGAGAGAGAGAGAGAGAGAGAGAATAAAGGGAAGGAGCCAAGTAGCATTTACATATCAATACAAGGCCCCACAAAACGGAAAGGTAGTCAAGTCAAAATAATAACATTTGATAAATAGGCTGATGTGGAGACAGACAAAACAGACTTGAATTCTGCAGACGAACTAAACAATTGAAATGGCAGGCGGCTCTTACATATGAACAAGTCACAGACTTAGAGCACCAAGTAAATTGAATTTCGCTTCATCTGCATATGAATAGAGATAAAATATTTAGAGTGGCTTTATAATAATCGATGAATAACGCCTGGCCAGAAGAAAGATGTAAATAGGAACCTCAAAATTATTATAAATTTGTGACGTCATCTCATTTTATTATGTCATCATCAAAAATAGAATTTGATTAAAGCATCGTAGGTTTTGAGAATAACTTCCCAGACCCTCCCCTCCCCCCCCCCCCCTGCCCACTAACTACCCTTTCTCCCTACAGCCTCCTACTGCTAACATCCCTCCTCCTCCTCCTCCTCCTCCTTACAACCCCCCTCCCAACCCCCCCCCTCCCTCCCCCAGTTAAGAAACGGCGTGACAGAATATTACTCGAGAGAAATAGTCATTTCCTGCAGATGACACATTTCTGAATCCCTTCATATAATGCGAGGCTAAATTGATTACCAACTGACCATAGCCGTATAGGCATATGCCATACTACTACAGTGGACAGAGGGAGATTTTTTTTTTTGGATTCCTCCTCCTCCCGAATAGATGAATATAAATAAATAACCAAATATACAATGATAAATTGAAGAAGGGGGAAGGTTGGTGGTGGTAGTGGTGGTGGTAGGGAGGTGGTGGTTGGGAGGTGGTGGTTGTGGGATGGGGTTGGGCCCTCCGGAGGAAGCTGCTTTAGGTGGGTGGTGGTGGCTGTTGTCGTTCTCAAAGCAAGTCCCTAACAATATACAGAGAGAGCCTTGGTCGTTCCCTCCTCCCTCCCTCCCCCTGACAATCTTCTCCCTCAAAGAAATTCATTGCTTGGATGATCCAGCCAGTGTCCTCCTCCTCCTCCTCCTCCTATGTTTTAATGAACCCCCCGCGCGACACACAAACGCAATAATTGCTTTAGTTTGATGTTACAAGCCGAATCGATTCTAGAAAATATAACGGGGAGCACGACGACGATAACGACGACGAAGACGACGACGATGATGCACCCGGAGAGAGAGAGAGAGAGAGAGAGAGAGAGAGAGATGAAAATAACGATGCTTGTAATAATGTAAATAACCCAGTAATGGTTGTAACAACGTAGTTTATTCGTCAATGATTGCATACACACACACAAATATATTAATATCATCAATATATATATATATATATATATATATATATATATATATATAATATATGTGTGTGTGTGTATGTGTATACATAATTAGGATCCATCCGTCCCATAGGCGAGCTCGCACGCATACACACAGAAATATATATATATTATATATATATATATATATTATATATTATATATAATATATATATATATATATATATATATATATGTAGGCCCATATCTGTATGTATATATGTATATATATACACATATAGAAATATCTCTAATACCTGTTGCTGAATATCCACTGGTTCCATGGAACGTAAAAACGACCATATATAAAAAAAAAATGTATATAATAGATATACGGTAGCTGTATATATGTATATATAGTTATACAGTTATATATGTTACATAATATATATATATATAATTATATATATAGTATATGTACAATACATATATTGTGTGTGTGTGTATGTAGTATAAGAGATTAAGATCCATGCTACCCATACACTCTTCTCTCCTCAGTGGGTAATATTTCTTTCTTTGACCTTCCCCCGCCTCGTCTACTGCAGCAGCTGAGATTTAAAACGAGAGGAGGAGAAAAAAAAAAGCGGCAACAAGTAAAAACAGGTTACGGAAGTGCTTGTTAATTTGGTTGGACGGTGGCGTCTTCCTCAAAAGGTATAGTGTGTGTTTATAAATATATATATATATATATATATATATATAATATATATATATATATATATATATATATATATATATATATATATATATATATATATATATATATATATATATATATATAATATATATATATATAGATGAGAGAGAGAGAGAGGGGGGGAATTTTTCTCCGAGTTAAACTTATGTACTTATAAAAGAGAGAGAGAGAGAGAGAGAGAGAGAGAGAGAGAGAGAGAGAGAGAGAGAGAGCAATTTTTTCGGATGAGTTACAAAATTGTGTAATAAAGAGAGAGAGAGAGGAATATTTTTTGAATTAGAATTGTGTAGTTAGAGAGAGAGAGAGAGAGAATGAGAGACGAGAGAGAGCAGAACTGGAGAGAGAGAGACGAGAGAGAGAGAGAATTTTCTCTGAGGAAAACTTTGCGTAGTAAAAAAAAAAAAAAAAAAAAAATGAGAGAGAGAGAGAGAGAGAGAGAGAGAGAGAGAGAGAAGTTAGTCTCATTCAGCATCCAGCAAGCCTGGCTGCAGGAAGCGCTGGGTGCTTCCTTCCCATCGGTGGCCCCAATTGCAGGGCGGTATCGCAAAAAGCGACCGAGGTGAGCGCTCCCCTGAGCGATTATTGCAGCCACTTCGGAGACGCCTTTCACTCTCATCCCGCGCTGTCTCCTCCACCTTCATCTCTCTCTCTCTCTGTCTCTCTTGTAATCTCTTACGTCTTCCTACGTCGGCAACGACTCACGAAACTAAGTGTCTGAGTTGCGTAAAAAGAAAGGAGCGGAAAAAAAAAAAAAAATGGTTGTCCCCGAAAAGGCCAAAGTCTCCCCGGAGAGAATGATTTTATTTGAAAGGCGCTGCTGCTGCTGCTGTATCTGCTGCTGCTGCTTCTGCTTCTTCTGCTTCTTCTTCTCCTCTTCCTCCTGCCGGGATGCGTCTGCTTGTGCCGCCTCCGCCGCTGCCGCCGCTGCCTCCAACATTTCCCCAGCACGCGCGTCCGAAAGAGACTGAAATGAATCATTAGCCTGTGGAAGTTTTCTTCTGCTCCTTGTAATACAAATGTCCAGCCTGCTAGGCTCGACAACATTTCGTTCAATCACGGTAAATAATTGTTCGCCGAGACGTACACGGACGCAGACACACACACACACAGACAGACAGACAGGCACATACACACAGAGACATCATCTTAGAAACGCCCTTTAATGATGGAAGGATATAGATGAGCGGACGAGGCCTTCCGTCCGTCAGTCCGTCCGCCTCTCCTCCTCCTCCTCCTCCTCCTCCTCCTCCTTCCTCTTGCGTCATAAATACGATTTTATTGGCGAATTTGGATTAGAAACCGCTCGAATAGTTGGAGGACGGCACGAAATTGAGTTATAGCAGTAGGCAAAGGGATGCATGCATTTAGCTCCTTCATTATTATTCGGTGTTAACGAATATGGCTTAGTCCCGGCGGCGGCGGCGGCGGTGGTGACGGGGCGCAATTTCTGCTTCTCAAGCGTTGTCAAGGGGGCTCTCTGCCGAATTCTTTCCGGCCTTTTCTTGGTAATGAATTCTGGGCGCCTTCCTTCTTCCCCGAAAACCATAGACCGGAATTATATGAAACTCTGGAGGACGGGGCGAATCATTGTGACAAAAGCACGGCAAGCAAGTAACATCGCTTTGAAGTACAGAATGCTCCCAGAAAAGAAGAAGAGAGAGAGAGAGAGAGGAGAGAGAGAGAGAGAGAGAGGAGGGGCAGAAGGAATGAGCGTAACTCTATGATGCAAGTAGCACAGATACTCGTTCAGTCCAGGGGAAGAAGAAGAAGATGATGATGATGATGATTACCGCTCGTGTCTTCCGCGGCGTTTTTCCCCCCTCGCATCCTTTAAAGGGCCTTGGAGGAGGAATAGGAGGAAGAAGGAAGGAAGAAGGAAGGACGAAGGAAGGACGAAGTGCCTCCTATTCTCCCGAAACAGCCCGTGGAGTGGCGCCATCCCGCAACTGCCAAATCGCGCGGTAATCGCCGACGCCGGGGGACCGGCCGGTCTTGTGAAGGTGGGTGGGAGGGAAGGATGGAGGGCAAGGAGGGCGGGCGGAGGGGCGGACAGGCAGGCAAGCAAGCATTCGAACGGCGGTGGGAAAGCGGGCGAAAGCCAGTGGAACTTCGGGGGGCGCGCTGGTCACGCACACGCAGATGCAACCACCCCTCCGAGGTCTGCAATACGTTGTTGACTGCGCCAAGCAAGGGGGGCAAATTACATTCCGAACTGCATATTACTGACCCTCAATATAACGGTCAGCTCTCAGTCCTGGTTGCCTTGGACCATCAAGGAAAATTTTGACCATCAGATCACGTATGTGGGAGGAGGAAGAAGAGGAGGAGGAGCAGGAGGAGCAGGAACCGGGGAGAGAGAGAGAGAGAGAGAGAGAGAGAGAGAGAGAGAGAAGCGGCGACGGACGGACGGAGGAGAGAAATGAGGAAAGGAAGAGAAGACTACTGGGAATTAGGGTGGATAGGAGGAGGAGGAGGAGGTGGAAGTGGACGTGGACGTGGACGTAAGGGAGAGCGAGGAATGTACAGAAATGCTCGAGGAACGACGTGATCGCACATGCCTCCTAAGAGAGAGAGAGAGAGAGAGAGCACGGCAGCAGCGATATATACACAAGAGGGATATATATAGTACACACACGTAGATACGGACGGATCGATACACGGAGACTGGCAGAAAGCGCCAGAAGACCGATCGCCAGACGATGAAGCCTTCATGTTTATCGGGACAATAAATATGGAACAGCAGGAGAGATGGATGAGCTGTCCACCACACGGCTAATCATGCCGAGTCATATATAGAACTAAGTGGGATGAGAGAGAGAGAGAGGGAGAGAGAGAGAGAGAGAGTGAGACATACACACGGACGCACGTTGTTCTTAGG
>NC_061097.1:54028724-54033724 GCF_015104395.2 Macrobrachium nipponense | reverse complement strand
TATATATATATATATATATATATATATATATATATATATATATATATACAAAGGGTGTCAGAACGGTACGGAGACTTTATGGACACCCTGTATACATATAATGAATACAAGTAAATATGTTATATAACATATATATGTAAATGTATATATAAATTCATTTATCTATATATGTGGATGTGTGTGTGTTTATGTATTCTATAATGTTTTTTTTGTATGGTGTTTTTACGTTGCATGGAACCTGTGGTTATTCAGCAACGGGACGAACGGCTTTACGTGACTTCCGAACCACGTCGAGAGTGAACTTCTATCACCAGAAATATGCATCTCTCACTCCGCAATAGAATGGCCGAGAATCGAACCCGCGACATTTGAGTATGTAAGTGCGTATTGCCTTTGGTGCACCTCATGAGGTGCACTGTAGGCATTACTTGAGGTTCTTCGCAGCGTCCTTACTTTCGGCACCTATTTGCAACCCCCTTTCGTTCCTTTTGCTGTAACTCCTTTCATATTCTCTTTCTTCTTGCTTCCTTTCCACCCTCTCCTATCAATTGAATATAGTGCAGCTGCTTTGAGGTTTTCCTCCAGTTATACTTTTCAAACCTTTTTACTGCCAGTTTCCATTTCAGCGCTGAATGACCTCTTAGGTCCCAGTGCTTGGCCTTTGTCTTAAATTCTATATTCAATTCAGTTCAGTGCGATCAGTTTTCACCTTTTGCTTCGCATGAATGATCCACCCTTTTTTTTAAGTTATTAGCGACCCACTACAGTCGGCTAACTACCATGTATAAATAATTGCTCAGGGCGACATTAGCCTTGCTAGGGAATCGAGCGTAAGTCCTCTCGATAGTAGAGTTGAGTATCTTAACCACAAGACTATGAAATAGATGAAGTAGAAGATTTGTGTTTTTGTGTTTATAAACTGGACCTCATTAGAATGTTCTATGTAAGCCTTGAGGAAATCCATTGTTGCTCTGATGACATAAAGAGAGATAATGATGTACCTGGTGGTTGGGCAATTATGTAGGGTTGCAGCCGAAGTGGCTAAAGAGCATGGGTCTGCCAGAGGGCGGGGCTTGTAGGTATAGTCGTCAAAGTTTTCTATACATATATAAATAGTTTTATGGGATGTCTATGAACAACTATATTTATATACATTTTTAAATATTTTTATATGAAATTTATTTTAAGTTTATTTTTTTTCTGTTTAAATTATTTCGGTGTCAATAACCTAGATGTTGTGACGCCAGGTTTAGTAGACACAATCAATCAATTATCCTCAGGCTCTCTCGGGAATCGAACTCTGCTCTTCCAACTGCTGAGCTACAGTTAGACATAGTTCCTCGTTGGACGATGGGTCTTCGTGCTCGGCTACCAATCCGGTGGTCTGAGGTTCGAATCTCGGCTCGGCCAACTCGGAATCAGAGGAATTTATTTTTGGTGATATAATATGGTTCGGATCCCACTATAAACTGTAGGTCCCGTTGCTAGGTGACCAATTGGTTGCTAGCCACGTAAAAATATCTAATCCTTCGGGCCAGCCATAGGAGAGCTGTTAATCAGCTCAGTGGTCTGGTAAAACTAAGATATACTCTTACAGTTAGACATAGGTAACTGATGCAGTTACATATAACTACTACGTGTTTGCTTATTTAATTTCAGTGCTATTCAGCCACTCATTCTTGTTTCGTCTGAGATGCAGGCTCTTTTCACCCGCGTGGTAATTAGCCGTGTTCATGCCGTTTGTTTATCACATGATATAAATTAGTGTGTAAAGTGTACATTTTACTGGCATCATCTTTTTGAAGTTTGGGTGCAGTATTTTCTCACAGAAAGCGGTATGTAGCGTTATGAAAGTGCATTAGTAGTATTTTTTAGATGTGCTCGAGAAAGAAAATAGGAAAATAGTTTTCTTAATAAGACTCATATTTTTTTGTAGGTGTTGATGAGGTGGGAGATAAAAGAAGCTTTTGTAAATTTTTGAAATGAACATACATATCTACATTCATACACATATACAATGTATATTTGTGTATATATGTATGTATAAAATGATTTATATTATATATTATATAGACATGTATGGTATATGTATATGTAAAAATGTATATATATATATATATATATATACATACATACATATACATACATACATACATACATACATCATACATACATACATACATGTGTGTGTGTGTGTAACGCATAGGAATTCTGTAAAATTAATTCCGCCCTTCATATCTTCTGAATAATTCTTTTCTTTGCAGTTTATGTACGTACGTATGTATATGTATATGTGTGAATATATATATATTTATATATATATTATATAATATATATCTTATATATTATCTCTCTCTCTCCTCCCCTCTCCCCTCTCTCCTCCTCTCTCTCATCCTCTCCCTTCTCTCTCCTCTCTTCTTCTCCTCTCTCTCTCTCTTAATAATATATATATATTATTATATTATTAAATATAATAATATATTAATATTATATAATCATATATATATATTAGTATATAGTACCCAAAAAGTGGCTTATGAGGTGTCCATCTTTGGTCCAGTAGTTGCAATAGGAGTCTGTCTATCCATGTGTCATTTAAGCTAACAGGCCAATTCATCTGAATAATTTTGTTAGATCTTTAAAAAAAAAATTAAACCTTTTCACCTGACAAAATTGAACTGCTTAAAAATCTTCATTTTTACAGTAGTATAATTCTCTTAATAAGAAATGCAATGTTAATGACAGTTCTATCAATCGGTAGGTGACAGATGAGTTATCATCAAAATCAGCCTAAAGTGATAAAAAAAGGAGAGAGAGAGAGAGAGAGAGAGAGAGAGAGAGAGAGAGAGAGAGAGAGAGAGAGAATCTCTCATTCAAGACTGCAGTTAAGAGAACTGGGAAGTTTTTTCCGATCATTTTCTTGTATGATCTTTTCTCCCTGAGATGATAATGTATAAGAAAATGTGAATGGAGTGACGATTACTTTGTGCTTGGGTGGGTGGGACTGTATCCGTTATTGGCATTAGAATTATGCATTGCGATTTAGTCATTTTTGGTGTTTGTGAATCATCTCTTGAGCTCTGTTACCTGTATCTATATTTTGTGTGTGTTTGTTTGTCTGTCTGCGATTTTTGTCACGTCGCATATTTTCACTCATCTCAGACCTCCGCTCAGTTGTTTATCTAAACAAGCAGTTTTCGTGTTTTCATATAATTCGAATTTGTATCGTCAACTCAGTTTAATTGCTCCTTGAACTTCATATTGCACCTGAAAGATGTTCCTTAACCATTCCAGGTTGTCTGCTACTTTCTGTTCCCTGAACTTCATGTTATACTTAAAAGATGTTCCTTAACCATTCCAGTTTGTCTGCTAATGTCTAATCCCTGAACTTCATGTTACACTTAAAAGATGTTCCTTAACCATTCCAGGTTGTCTGCTACTTTCTGTTCCCTGAACTTCATGTTACACTTAAAAGATGTTCCTTAACCATTCCAATTTGTGTGCTAATGTCTACTCCCTGAACTTCATGTTACACTTAAAAGATGTTCCTTAACCATACCAGGTTGTTTGCTACTCTCTGTTCCCTGAACTTCATGTTACACTTGAAGGATGTTCCTTAACCATTCCAGTTTGTCTGCTAGTGTCTCTAGACGTTTGTCGTGACACATGACGCAACCAAAAGGTCACATTTGCTCCCCTAGATTCTCTGTTTCTGTGGCATAGATAGAGCTCGAGTTGTTGGTCTTGTTCTCGCCTCCCTTTGCCTAAATGTCTCCTGGCTTTAACAGGGTATAATCACATCCATAGGTCAGAGTTAGGAGGGTCAGTGGGTGTTTTGAGATTCAGTGGTCCACTTTTTTATTTTCTTATTCCATGATTCTTGTGGATCTCATGTATTTTATGCCGTCCTTTAAAATTTTTCTGCATGAACTTTTGTGATGAGGTAGCTTGCTTTTTGCCCTGGAAAAATAAGTTTGTTGTGTATATATATATATATATATATATATATATATATATATATATATATATATATATATATATATGTATGTATATGTATATGTATATATATACACACTATATTCTTGGTTAGACAAAACAAAGGCAAAGGACGGGAAGGGGAGTCTTAAGCTTCAACTTTTTCCACCGTACCTTATACTCATTTTAATGTGCATTCAATCACCAGGTGTGCGTTGTGTGCTTGGAGCATAGTCAGACCTCATACATAAACACGGTCTTTATAAAAAACATCCATTTTGCATGTCTGGAATGTTTGAATGTGCTCTTGTATAGGTTTAAAGTGAAATCAGTGATTTATCCTCCTATTTTTTGTTTGTTGAGAGTATATGTGTTGTTCATAAATCCACTGAATAGGCTCTCATTTTATTCGGAGATTCGCACAGTGTTTACATTATTATAAATTGTAAAAACACACACACACACACAAAACACACACACACACACACACACACACACACACACACATATCCTACATTAGGTTTGTAATGCAACCTGTAGGACCTTGTATTAAGATGGTTATTTTTAATGGCGTTCTTTATAAGATTTATATAGTTTACCGCGGGATCCAACTCTCATCACTTTGACAAAGAAGTTTTCCCCATGTTCAAGCAATATAAAAATTTTTTTATTATTTCTTTCTCTACTTTTTCCAGCAGTCATGGAAACAAGTAAGGCGATAATTCGATTGCTCGGTGGAGATAGTAATATTTTCTTTACTGAAGTAAGTAAGGAGAGAATTTGAGATCATGGTGGGGATAGTCGATTTTTATTTATAATTTCTTTCGCTACTTTTTCCAGCAGTCATGGAAACAAGTAAGGAAAGAATTGGAGATTTTTATTTATTATTTCTAACGCTACTTTTTCCAGCTGTCATGGAAACAAGAAAGGAAAGAATTGGAGATTTTCATTTATTATTTCTTTTGCTACTTTTCCAGCAGTCATGGAAACAAGTAAGGAGAGAATTCGAGATTTTTTTTTTTATT
>NC_061097.1:54016224-54023724 GCF_015104395.2 Macrobrachium nipponense | reverse complement strand
TTCGAATAGAAAGATAGCAGATTTGAAAATGCATTCGAATAGAAAGATAGCAGATTTGAAAATGCATTCGAATGGACTGGCCGAATATTTCCTTGAATTACTCAGATGTATACTTCCTTATATGGCAAAGAGGCATGTAGGAGGAATATCCCGGTGGCAATAAAAGCATTAAGAGGTTTCGTACGCTTGGTAAAACAGTGTCTTTCTTCAGGTCTATAGATTTTTTGTTTCCAGCTGTAGTACGTCATTCAGTCCTGGACGTTTCTCAAGTGCCGTGGACATATACTCCTGGCTGCTTTTGTTTTTCTTTATTCTTTTATGTTTCCTTTGATTATTTGCGTTTTGTCAGTCACGCTTGGATTTTATCATTTTCATGAGAAGCCACGGAGTAATTTGCAAGTTAGTTTGTTTCAACTCATTAACAGTTATTTTCCGGAGCTTCTAGAAAACAGATGTCGAAAGGAGAATTCTGAATCCCTGCGTTACTGGTTTGGCATTATATCTTATTTGTACACACACACACACACACACACACACACACACATATTATAATATATATATATATATATATATATATATATATATATATATAAATGCAAAAGCCACGAAGGAACGTGAAACAATCGAGTACCGCTGCCAGCCCTTTCGACTCTGCTTAGTAAAGGACGAGATTCGAAAGGCCTTGCAGCGGTGCTCCATTGTTCCTCCATTGTTTCACTTTCCTTCGTGGCTTTTACCCTTTATATAATCATAACGTTCCAAACTTTCGTGATTCAATTACACACACACACACACACACACACTCACACACACACTCTACAACACACACACACACACACACACACACACACACACACACACATAATATATATATATATATATATATATATATATATATATATATATATATATATATATATAAATCAAAGTAGTACAATATTGTCTTGAAGAATAATGTATTCGCAAATCGTAGACGTGATCCGGAAATTGATGGCTGGAATTACTCAGAAGTTGGTCATCTGATTTCTTCATGAAAATTCCAGCGAGTCAGATTAACTGTCGAACTGCTCAGTTCCAGAGGTCCTTTATTCCTCACACTGCTGGACTGTGGAACTGCCTCCCTTCAGAGGATGTCATGCAGTTGGAACTTCAAGAGTTCAAGCGAAGATGCAATGAATTACGACCCTAATACTATTCTCCTTGGATTTTAATTGATTTTTATCTATTTGTTAATTAATTTTTTTAAGTGGGTTCCCTTCTTTCTGTATTTCCCTTTACCTCCCCTTATTTCTAATGAACACCATATTCTTTGGAAGCTTGAATTTCAAGTTAGTGGCCTCTTTGGTGGGATCGTTCCATGTGAATAGGTTTCATATTCTGAATAATAATAATAATAATAATAATAATAATATGAGAAGGATATGGGATATGCCAGTGGAAATTTTACCCATAATCATAGGGACGTTAGGCACGATCCCAATTAAGATCCCTGAGTAGGAATCTGAAAAAAAATAGACACTGAAATAGCTCCAGGACTTATGCAGAAGTGTGTGCTCCTAGAAACAGCGCACATAGTAAGAAAAGAAAGTGATGGACTTCTAAGGGGACAGGATGCAACCCGGAACCCCACGCTATAAATACCACCCACTCGAATTGGAGGACTGTGATAGAAATATATATATATATATATATATATATATATATATATATATATATATATATATATATATAATGTGTGTATGTATGCATGTGTGTGTATGTATGTATGTAGTATGTATGTGTATGTATGTATGTATGTATGTATGTATGTATAATAATAACAACTCAGAAAAAGTGTTTTGTATCTGTCTATTAAACGTCTGTACTTCATATTCAAGAAGAGGAATACTGCTAGTCCTTTTAATAGTGTTAGAAAATAGTGAAGCGAGTCTTTGCAGCGTACACGAAATGGCTAAACGGTAAAACTGCATCAGCATGTCGCCCGAACAGCGCAAGTAATTGAAGTCACTGATTACAAGCTGACCGAGCCCAGAAATATTATGATCAGTACGTGTGATGAACGCCGCCAATCTGATCCTCCGAGTGATCCGTTTTTATAAGTGTTCGTGTAACGTGAATGCCTGTTCCTGTTCTTTGCGATTGCAGGTTTATGTTTCATAGGATACAAATTTTTTTTTCTTGACCTCGCGACGTGATGTAATATTTTATAATTTTATCAACTTTTTATTTTTAGTCCATATCGAAATCGTTTTATAGATACAAACTGAATGCAAATAGAAATGAAAGAAAAACTTTAAACGAAATATTGCAATTGCTGTTGCTGTTCTTCAGGTTATTGATTATTAGCAGATGTATATAATACATATGAAATTGAAATCGTACATCTATATAAAAACAGCTTTCTATATTTTGGCGCATATACTATACATGCATTTTTAAAAATGTCGGTACATTCAATGAAGAGGGTGAATTGTGATATTCTTTCTATGTTTTTATATGATGTTTATAGTATGCATACACTGCTATCAGACGCATATGCTTTATATATACATATACAGATATATATTATACTACTATTATATATATAAATATATATATATATATATATATATATATATATATAGTATATATATGACTTATTTGCATTAAAGGGAATTATATATGATAAAAGTTCGAACTTTATTTTTTTTCCTTTTTGAGTTGTATCAGGGTGACAGTTGGCAAAGCAACTCTTCAGCTAACAAGAGGGATATGAATTGATTTCAGTTAAGACATGCTATGTCTAGAACATAAGGTTCAGAACTTTAGTATTAGAAATGGAACAAAGTATCTCCTCCACATTCTCCACAATGATACCTAAGTAAGCGTTATTGATGTTTCACATGATATTTTTTTTTTCAATTTTTATTTGCTAAACACCTGGAAAAAACTGCTTGTTTTGGCTGACACTGTTCAAGCCCCGTTCGTAGTATGCAGTTTGGATTGGCTTGGAAATAACGTTTTTGGCAGTATTAAATGTGGTAGTTAATTTGCTGGCCTTTTCAATGAGGAGACAGTTCAGATATATATGTTGTATATATATATATATATATATATATATATAATATATATAGTATTATATATATATATATATATAGTATTTATATATTTATATATATAATTACACACACATATATATATATGTATATAATGTAGATATGTATATAATTATATATATATACTATAAATATGTATAAATATAATATATATATATATATATATATATTATAATATATATATATATGTGTGTGTGTGTGTGTGTGTGTGTGTGTGTGTGTTGGTGTGTGTGTGTATGAATGTTAATGCGATGGAAGTAAAGGACATAATGTTCATGTTCTTTTTCGACGATCGTGCAAGCAGTGACCTTTTGATTCCTACATTCATCTAAATGTTGTTTGACTTTTCAAGGTTGGTAAAAGACTTTCATGGTGAACACGAGGAAATGATGCAGAAATTACTTTGAAAAGAAGCTTAAGAATTTAGAAAGTTAGATTCTGAAGGCATGATGGAACTTATAAGTAAATAGCTAGGATTGTTTAAGATAAATACATTTCCGTCTTTGAGAGAACTTTCTGGGAATTTCATCCTATAAAATATAGGTTATGAAAGAGAGAGAGAGAGAGAGAGAGAGAGAGAGAGAGATGCTGGTGATTTGGGGCTTCGTATCTTGAGTTTGATATTTCTAGAGAAAAAACAAGGAAAATGAATGACCTGTGGAAGTCCAGTTGGAGAAAAAGTATGAGAAGTGATTTAAAGTAACGTGAGTGGAGAAATGTGGAATATCGAAGCGTGACGAAGTGTTCGAAAGCTGAACATTGTCGATGTCTTCTAAAAAAAAAGTGAAGTAATATATGAGGATATCAGTTCATTTCAGGAAAGACGAGATTACAGTACATACTATTATCAATTATTATCAGCCGCCTTATGTCCACCATTTGAACTTATTCATCAGCACTCATTATTTACGCGCGTATATTCATTAAGGGGAGTTTTCTTAATCTTTTATATTTAGCACGTAAAGGAACCTCATTGTTTACATTTAGATTATTACTATTAATATGAAAACGGTCCCATAAAATTTATTGGCAACGCACTACAATTTATTTATTCCTTAAACTCACAATTTGAAAATTTGCATGACGTCTACCAGCAAGTTCAGCATATTTTTCCTCCATCTTCTACATAGGCTGGCAGATGAGAGTCGCCGCTGGTTTCATGTCCTTTCGTGTCCAAATTTAAGCTGTGGAGACCATGATAACTTGGCCACCAGTCGGAGTTTGTGATAATTACATGACTTTGAGACTTCCCTCCAATGTCATTCAAATTTGGTACTTGCTAGTCAGCTAACCGAAGCTCAGTCAAATAAGATTTTGTAGAGAAATATTCTCAGTTACGCATGAAACGTGACTGGGGCACATGAACCGCATATATATAAATATAATATATATATCTAGATATATATATTATATATATATATATATATATATTATATATATATATATTATATATATATATATTATATATATATATATATATATATATATATATATATATATATATGTATGAAAGTATATTTGTGTGTGTATGTATGCATGTGAAGCTGTCTGTCACTCATGTAACGCGAGAACCGTAAGAGAAAATGTGCATCCATTATAAGAATATTTCCAGAGTGCCTCAAGGAAATTTCTTTATATTTTGCAAAGACGAACATATAAGTACAAAAAATGACAATTATAAATTACATAAATATCTGCATACAGTACAGAGTTATCAGTCATATTTATGACGAGTTGTAGTTTTGTTTTGGGTCACCTGAAGGTAATGACACACTAACAACCCCTTCTCGTGCTTATGTTTAATGGACGGTGGTTTCAAAATAAATGAAGTGTCTCCTGCTGCTGCCATTTTAGCATTTGACCTTCTTCCCAACAGAGTTTGAAGTCCTTTTGATATTCAGTCAACATTTCAGTTAACATTTCAGTGGAATTTTGTCGAATTCTTTTCCAGCCGAGTCAGTCTCCTCCGATAGTGTGCTAAAACTCCCAGATGTAATTGGCACTTCATAAGTTCAAACTCAGATGCGATGCATTACTTCCCGGATACCAGTCTCCTTGCTTTTTAGTACATTTAGATCTATTTATCAATTTATTAATTTTTTTTAATAAGTGAGATCTCTTTTCTGTATTTCCCTTCACCTCCTCTTACTTCTTCCAATTGAACACCATATTTTTTGGAAGCTTGAATTTCGAGTCAGTGGCCCCCATGGTGGACTTGTTCCATACGAATAGGTTTCCTCTTCATCTGAATAATGTTTTTCATAAATCTCGCCATGAGATGTTCCGGTAAGATAGTCAATAGTTACGTAACTTCGCTCAGCCTGAAAAACGTACCGTGAAGTTAGAGGTTCAAAGTTGTAAGTGTATTCTTTTATTTGTAAATATCAAATAGTTTCTCCTGTTATGTACATGTTTGGCGTAAATATATGTTGGAGCATTGCTTTATTTTTTGTTAAAACTGATATGACTTTAGTTCGATTTTAGTTTTAAAAGAATGATCTCTTCTAAGTGATGTGCTTGGTGTTGACAAATATATATATATATATATATATATATATATATATATATATATATATATATATATATATATATATATATATATATGAGTAACTTGATCACGAAGTATATAAAACGTGATGCTATGTATAAATAAAAGTTTTTTGCCATGAAGGAAAAAATGAAAAAAGCGAGATAGCCAAGTACTTTCGGTCCTGAACATGACCGAACAAAGTACTTGGCTATCTCGCTTTTTCATTTTTCCCTTCGTGGCAAAAAACCTTTATATATATATATATATAATATATATATATATATATATATATATATATATATATACACACACACATATATACATATAAATAAAAGAAGAAGTAAAAGACAGCCATAAGAAGTTTGTTTTCCTGAACCAAATTGAAACCAGACGCCACTGCACAAGTGATTGTCGGGGAACTCAGTTGCTGAAACTGGAGTAGTGTAATGATTAGCCGATTTTCATTTGCATATACTACAGTAGTCAAGTCGTGTTTGTTGCATGTCACGTTACTGTAGTATGGGAGTCGCCGTAAATCGGCATGACTTTCAATCAGACTGTGGAAGTTCCTCAGTTCTTGTATTTCTCCTTCCTAGTCATATTCGTGAATTGAAAGCTGCCGGCAGGCATGTTAATTTGGTCCATACTTCTTGTGAGACGTCTTGTTCTTGTACTTTATATATCATATCATACAGATTTTTAGAGACATTAAACTATTTTTAATATATATTACGCCATTCAATAAACTTCATTTTTTTATTTTATTTATTAGTCACATCTAATTTTATGAATCATTTCTTTCACTAAGTCATTCATTCATTTACCATAATTTATTTAACCTTCATTACGGCCCTGAATGGCCTTCTTGGCTCCAGTGCCTGGGGCTTTAGCCCTAAATATCATACATCCATCCATCCATCTCGTACTTGGTCAGCATCATTGCCTGTGTGAGCCACTCATGATTTTGTGGATGGACTTTCATGTCGAATTTTATGTGACTTTTTATATTTTTATGATTTTGCTTATTATAACCGTGAAGAGAATATCATCCGCTATATCCGTAATTAAACTTTAAATCGGCGATCCAAGGATCACGTATTTACAGAATTTAGAATATTTACCACGACGTAATAAAACGGAAACTTGAAACAAGGCAGTGGATCAAACGCTCGGATCTTTCTGCAACGAGCCGTAAATGTTCCACAGACAAGAAGAAGAAGAAAGTGACAAAAACGTCGTGCTTGTCATCCGAACTTAATAGAAGACGTGTGGCGCCTTGACAGTAATAAATGTCCCTTCATGGTTCGAAGGCACAAAGGAACATTTGTATTTGTTGACACTGGAAGCTCCTATTGTCTGGTCTCCCCGGCCCCCAATATTGATGACGTTATCAGTTGAAATGTCTCTATAATGTGTCTGTAAGACAATATAAGAGAATGATAGCCCCCCGGTTATTCACATGAACATTCCGTGTTGCAGATTCTGTCAAGTTTATTGTGCCTTCCATTGATCACGTTATGTCACTGGAGCCTTGGAGGTGGTTGATTAAAATGGCGAATTTTTCTTTATTCACTTTTCCATGCCCTCCTCCACGAACGTATGATGCCAGCGTGTTTTACGGCGTGTGGGAGAAGGGGAATTTGACTTTCTCATGATGATATAGTTGTTGAAAGATTTTTTTTTGTTTTTTGTTTTTAAAGAATATTTTATGAAGCTTGGCGGAATAAACCTCTAGACGGCGATGGAGTCCATGATGATTTCTTTCCTTCTATTCACGTGAGAGATTTTCGATTTCATTTCTTCGTTGAGTTTTTTTTACTGTGGTTTTAAGAACGGTCTCTCTCTCTCTCTCTCTCTCTCTCTCTCTCTCTCTCT
>NC_061097.1:53993724-54011224 GCF_015104395.2 Macrobrachium nipponense | reverse complement strand
ACTGCAATATATGTAGCGCAAGTCCATTTTCTCTTTTTAAGGAAAGAAGGGCAACTTGAACAGCTGTTGCTTTATAACGCCATCCTTTGAAAAACGGAAGAAAACTAGAGAAAATTTAAGACAATCTTAGATTACATTGCAAATTTATAAAATCGAGTTAAGGTTGGATTTATCACTGTAAATTTACCTCAAAAAATTCATTTGAACTAAATCATTTCCTACAAATGGGATCGCTGATATTAGGTTAGTAATTACAGTTGCCCCTCAAAAATGACATTTGGCCTCAGGGTAGAACATACCTTAAGAAGGCTGTTGCTATGGTTGTTCCATGAACCCAAGTGAATATATGAAACGAAAGCTCATACCATGTATGAGAACGAGAAGTGGTTAAATGGTCAGCAAAGGTGGATCATTGTGTTTTGTAGAGTAGAGGACGTATGATTTATGATAATTGTCGGGTAGAAGAACCAGTGGGAGACCAAGAAAGTGCCCGGTGGACGGTTTGAAGAATGTGTTGAACTGTAGATTTTGTTGATATTGGAGAGAGAGTTTATTACCTAAGGTTCTTTGCAGCGTCCCTTCGGCTCCTAGCTGCAACCCCTTTCATCCCTGTTACTATTCTTCCGTTCATATTCGTTTTCTTCATCTTACTTTCCACCTTCTCATAATAGTCGATTCATATTGCAGATGCAATGTTTTCCTCCTGTTACATCTTTCAAACCTTTCTACTGTAAATTGCCGTTTCAGCACTGAATGACCTCATAGATCCCAGAGCTTGGCCTTTGGCCTTAACCTTTTCAATAAAATATGAAAACCACACATAGTTCCGAAGAAAATTTAGCTTTCAAAAGGGGCAGTTGCTTTTGAATGCATCAAAATCAGAAAATGATTCACCACAAGTCATGTCTGATAATAACCCCCTCCACTTTTTTTTAAATTTTTTAATTATTTTTAGATGACTCTAATCTCCTTTCCTTTTCTTTTCTACCTGTGACTAATCATCAGCGCTTTTCCTCTGATCTTTCTGAATTCTTCTCCCTGTGTAGTAAGCTTGTCTTATAAATTCACATGACAGTACCTAGTATAGCTATTGTGCGCTCAAGCAACTCGCACGAAGAACGATTGTCTACAATCACACAAACGGCGACGTGCGACTACGCATGCAGTCCAAGATACTGAGTGTCTTTTATATTTTTTATAATCCTCGAATAATGGAAATCTCTTTCCTGGAGAGAGTAGAGTTTTTAGAAAGCCGAGTCACAACTGTATTTTTATTACTTTTCATCGATTATATAACATTTTAAGGATGTGTTAAAACCCTTGATCTTGGGTCCAGTTCTGTCACTGGCTCATGAGCGTTTTAATCTCGGTGGTTTATCATCAGTAGATGTCCACCGTGAATATAATGCAGATGCCAGCATACGTAAGCACAGCGAGCAACGGACCTGGCGATCATTTGAAAAACAACTTAAAAAAAAAAAAAGCCACGAATCGGCGCCCATCGCAACATGTGATATAGTTACAGTTAATTGGATGCTCTCTGGGCAAAATTATGAAGTATATCTTCGTTCCTGACGAAGTTGATTTATTCCCTGTTGCTTCATCCCTGTCTGTGTAACTTCGGCCCCTTTTATCGTGGAAATACTTAACTGCGTGGCTTAACATGATCGGTGATAGTCGCCTTGATCCAAACACATGTTACAATTATATGGTCTCTAGTAAAAATGTCTGGAGCATGTTGTTATGTATAATAACGATTGCCAGTCAATTTCTGGGTTCTGTGGAGAGAGAGAGAGAGAGAGAGAGAGAGAGAGAGAGAGAGAGAGAGAGAGAGAGAGAGAGTATGAATATCGACAAGAATTTGGTTAATGTTTATCGATACTTTTAAATATTTATTACCGTCTAATATGTCACTTCTTCCATGTAAATTTATGACCCGCGATTAATTCATACGTCTGTTTTTAAAGTACACACACACACACACACACAACACACACACACACACACCACTTTGCACTTTATTGGTCATATATTTTTAATGCACACATCGAATGAAGGAGCCCCTGAAATCCTCAGGTGCATGATTCTCCTCCCACCGGGGAGGTCTTCTCCCGCTCCAAATTGGCTCTATGTATATTGCAATGAACTAATGTTTGGCCGCGTCGCTGCTGACAGCTTCCTATTAATGGCACGGTGACAGATGGCCATATTAACTCACCTACCAACGAAAACTTCAGTTTGCGAAGCGGCCCCCGTTCGACTTGGGGGGGAAAGGAGAGCGGGTGTCAAAATACATCAAAAACAATATCTCATTTGTCACTTGCAGAACACCTTATCAATCATCTGGGTGATCGATTTCGTGCCGGAGCGTTCCTTAAAACCCTTCGGGTAATTTGCTCCTCCGTGTCACTGGCCCGGGGTGTTGTTTTGAGCAAATGGGTGGTTAACATGTTCCATCGGGGTCTAGCTGGCTCGCTGGCTGTATCTCATTGGCTTTGTTGGTTGGTAATTTCGTAATGAAGTGTCTGAAGATTTGTTTCTTTCATTTTAGTGAATTTCCGCTTGTTTGATCGGTTATATAAGCTCGCCTATAGCATCACAACTGACGAGGTCATTAATCCGTCTTCATAGATTCTCCTTAGGCATTTAATCCTGTATTGTTTAATGAATACATTTATATAGAGATCTTTTGATAAAGTCACGAATAATTCTCGTTATATTGTTTTTGACCGGATCTTCATTGCTTTGTTCGGGTTCGAAGAAAGGATGGTTATATTTTTATCAAGGTATATACGGCACCTCTGGCATATTTTGAATATATATAAAAAAAGTCATCTAAAGATTTAATTAAGGTCTCTCTCTCTCTCTCTCTCTCTCTCTCTCTCTCTCTCTCTCTCTCTCTCTCTGTTCCTTATCCACGCCGTTCGACTTCATAGTTGGAGACCCCGAGTTATATTCCGTAATCAACACTATTCCCGACTGCCCGGGGAGCTGGAGATTATCGGTTGCAGACGGAAAACATCAGAACAAAGTAGATGTCACCGATAGAGAGATATTGTCCAGTTCATTAACCTGTAATCTATTGTTTGTAAATGTTTTATCTGCTCGTAGATGAACTCTTAGCATGGGGTTCCCGTTCGGCTCGTGATTGGCTGTCCGACGGTTTCTTGCTTTTCTTTTTCGGTCTGGTTTTTCAGCCTTTGTGATGGCTTGCATGCGCGAAGTCCGCCGGTGTAACGGTTAGTGTCATGGCATGCCACTCAGATGTAGCGGGTTCGCCTCTCACCCCAGGGAGAGGTGGTAAATCACTGGCTCTGTAGCATGATCGGTTAGTGCTACAATGTGGGGTCTTTAGCGGTGGGAGGTTGAAAGCAATATTCTTTGGAAGCTTGAATTTCAAGTCAGTGGCCCCTTTGGTAGGGGCCTTGTTCCATTGAACAGGTTTCATCTACTGAAATAATAATAAAAATAATAATAATATTATTATTGAGCTAAGGAACCTCCGTAACGAGGCTATAATATTGACAATTAAAAGCCACAGTAGTGTTAAAATGTAATATTGTACAATGCTACAAATTACTAGTAATTTTTAGCATTGTACAATAATTATGATGGCAGGTTAACTTTTGTATGGTTTTCCTTAAAATTCGCCAGGACCTGTTTAGGCATATTTTAGTCTTCGTACTTAACGTAATGACATTCATCCTACGGACTTATTCTTGTAGTGTGCGCTTATGAATTTTCTTTCTCTGAAATAAAAGTGTAGCAGATTCTTATTGAAACTTATCAAGCTCCTTTTGGCAAAAGATAGTCAAAGGTATGGTCTGCCTTATTCACTCTAATTGTAATGGGGGAGAGTAATTTCTAGTGAGTTGTGTGAAATGGTGAATTGAATGGTACTTTACAGGAATATACGATCTTTTACTGCTCGCTCGTATCATGTTTTATTTACACTGGTAGGAAACCCTTAGACTACGGTAGTTTTTAAAAGAATTTTTTTATCAATCATAGCTCATCCATCGTATTTATATATAGTATATATATAATATATATATATATATATATATGTGTGTGTGTGTGTGTGTGTGTGTGTGTGTGTAATATATATATATATATATATATATATATATAGATATATTGTATGAGGTAAGATACCCAGTGAAATGCAAGAACATATAGTGTGTGTGTGTGTGTGTCTACGCTCATACGGGCACATCAAGAAAGCTAGGGGAATTAATAGACACACTATTGAGGGCGCTGAAGATGAAAAGTCAGACGTAAAATTTTTTAAAAATCTTTTATTATGAAAGCGAAGTGTACATATAGGCATTTGTAGAAAGGGTTGCAACTGGTTTTGGTGCAAAAGTGTGATAAGGCATTTTTTGTGGCTATATACGCAATATCTTCGTGACTGGAGTGATGCACGAATGCCGACGAAAGACGAATCCGTGGGTGCAAAGATGCCTGACAAGAGAAGGGGGTTCGTGGATAGTGTCTGTTTGAAGATGACTGATGTTTGCAGATGATTCACAGTGTTGCTTGGGGCAATGCACCCCCACCCACCCTCTCTCTCTCTCTCTCTCTCTCTCTCTCTCTCTCTCTCTCTCTCTCTCTTGCAGGGAGCAAGTTAGGCGTTAAAGAGGCAGGCATTTTCCTGAGGACACCTTTGCCTTAAACCGTCGCTTTCTAAATTGCTTCTGTCTGTCGTGGAGGTAGAGAACAAACGCCAGGAGAATAAACAAGCAATTTTGTGTCGTCGGCACCAACCCGGGAGTGTTGTCCTGTTGACTCTCGTCTCCTTTATTTGACACACTGACGTCACGAGTGGCCTTTAGACAAATGAATTTAAACCTCGTAACAACGGCAAGTGTGTGTGTTGTGTGTTACTCCCTGGAAACCATGCACGCACCCTTCCTCTCTCTCTCTCTCTCTCTCTCTCTCTCTCTCTCTCTCTCTCTCTCTCTCTCATCTTTTCGCGCACAAAGGAATTATCAGCAGCCTCTCGTCTCGGAGATATTTGGGCGTAATTACACCACCCTGGAGATGGAGCATTAATATTTCTTCGTTTGATCTCTCTCCTCTCTCTCTCTCTCTCTCTCTCTCTCTCTCTCTCTCATACACACACACACACACACACACACACACACACACACACACACACACACACCTGTTTACAGGTCTGGGATCATTAAAATCACAGCCAATAGGAATGGTTGGCCTTCCTTTCATATGTTTGTTTGAAAGGTACGAAAGCCAAGCATAAACTGTCCAATTACATCCGCGAATAAAGCACTCATTCCTCTTATATACGAGCGCTCTTGCTTGCGTCTGTCTATATGCTTTTGTCTATGACTGTAACTATATACAAGCGCATATTCTCAAGCATTGTTAAGGATTGTCTGGATGTGTATGTGCGTAAGTTCGTGCTCGGCTCTCACCAGATTATTTGCACCATTTGAGGGGTTTCTTATATAGATTTTGAGGTTTTTCTTATATAGATACTTTACGTTTTATTCGAGACGGTATATATAAGCTGCCGATATTTTAATGTGGGGGAGGTTATGGTTGCACTATGAGAATCTTGGCATTAGAGAGTTTCTCTTTATTTTATCGTTGTTATTTTACGCAAGTTACACATGCACACTAACTATCAGTGAAGGTTTATCGCACATTTGACTTATAAAACGGTTGATTATTATCAGATTATGAGAAACAAAACGCTGTTGTGCTTAAGGCGAAGTTATTTCATATATTGTTTCGCTTAGGCAGTTTTACTGGATTATAATCTGCAAGACTAGAGAGCAGTTCAATTGCTGTTTCCAGTGTCTTGCGCATTTTGCACTCTGGAGCAAATATATAGGTTGCATACAGAATTCAAGATTTGTATACGAGATTTTTTTTCTTCCTTAAGAGCTGCCATACAGGAGCTTTCCCGTTTTGCAAGAGACTTTGTGACAACTCAGAAAAATGAGCCGTATTCAGACTTGGATTGTGAAAAGATTATTTTTGCATTCAAGACTTGAATTCTGAAAAGGTATTTGGCTGAGGATTGCTCAGATCCAGTCCAAGTTGAGAGAGGAGTTTTTGAAATACAGAGACGAGGATTCCGGGTTTGTATGTGATTCAAAACCTGTTGAAACGATGGAAGAAATACATCGAGAGATGTACCCTGTACCCATTACCCTCCGTTTATGATGCATTATCCGCCGACAGCGATTCTCGTTAATGTTGGGTGGAGGATTAAAGAGGCTTTGAAACCTTTTGCTTCAACGATTGAATTAGAGTAGTTGACAGTGTTTAGATGCGATAGCGTTCAAAGGTTTATAGAGAACTTGAAAGATCAGTGAGTGAAAAGATCTACTGGCAAGGAGAGCTTATTTTGTATGATATTTTCACTGGAGTTGGGGACAAAAATTAGAATCGACTTTGGTAAAGGATCTACAAAGGAGTGATGTATATTTAAGATGGAAAAATGTTATAATAAATAGGCTATTTATGAACAGGTTAAAATGCAAAGAAGGTTGCTCGTAAAATTTTGGCAAAGAGGTTGTGTAGGAGTCAATAGAAATATTTAATTGAAATAATTTGGTGCAATAAAATTCAATTAACCATCCCTTTTATAGAGAATGGCTACAGTGAGAATTCACAAGAGAAAGAAAGAAAGGACGAAAGATGGGAGACTTGGAAACTAGTAAAGGAATTCTTTAGGAGATAAAAAAAAAAGTGGAATGGCTTTGAATCCTGAGGTGGTGATTCCCCCTTTTATATTTTGCAATTCTTTGTTTGCTTGTTCAGGTCATTGCTCCCTTATGCTATCCAGCTATTACGTCAATTAAAAGTGTTAATAGATAGTTACATGCATAGATTTAATAGGAGAAGATCAGTTGTTTATTTTGGCCAGGAACTACCTGTACAAATCACGTTTGAAGGAGTGATGTAAAACTTACATTGCGCCTTGTTCGCAGTAAAAGCTCATAACAAAATTGGTAGAGAAGTGTTGTATTTAGTGTATGGAGTTGATCACTTAAATGTCAGAATGCCAAAAGTAAATCATTATCTCTAGACTAGTTAGATCATATTGTATGGCATCTCTTCTCAAAGGATAGAGCATTTTCCCGGATTGTGGTGTAATGTGTGCTGATGTAAGCGAAGTATGCAACGAAATTAACACGCACACTCACGCGTACATACACACACGCCGTTATGGAAGGTGGTGTCGAGCACATGATTTGTGGCTGATATGATTTAATTGCAATCAATTTAAAATGGAAAGTCACCGAATGTTCTTGATATTAATTCAGGATTAAGACTAATGTTTTTGTGAGTTATTGATTTTACTCCAATTACAAGAGGGATATTAATTGTACGATGATTCGCAGGTAGGACTGATTCAAATTTTAGGTCAAATGTTGAGGACGAAATAAGATCGTATGAAGTGCACTAGAAAGCAAGAATGATTTGTGGCCGTGTGGTCTTTTAAGATAGCCTAAAGTCTTATTCCTTATTCTCTACTTTGGCAGTTAGCGGTTGATTTGCATATTGTATTCTGAAGCAGAGACAAGATTCTTCAAAGAAGTGAGGCAATGAATATTGTGTGATAGCGAGAGTGGCTGTAGAATGAATGAGTGTCAAAGATTGGAGTATTATTATTATTATTATTATTATTATTATTATTATTATTATTATTATTATTATTATTATTATTATTATTATTAGTAGTAGTAGTAGTAGTAGTAGTAGTACATAGGAAACAAATCTGGTACACCAACCTTATTACACTTCTACAGCATTTCTACATCACAAGATTTCCCACTCTGTCAATTCTTATGCACGTATATTATGCAACAGCGCATCACGACCACAAAAACATCTTTCCCCTCGCATTCGAATTCAACACTCACACATATCATCCGATATGTTTGCTTATGCATATGTAAACCATTTGCTTTAATTCTTTCAACTTCCACCTTAAAATTTATGATTGGGGAGAGTGTGAAGGCGTTGAAGAACTTTCAGGAAAATAAGGTGTTCTGTAGAGAGGTAGATGCAGTGAGGTGGGTTGAGCAAGGGGATCTCACACCTGAAATGAATGTGGTCTTAGGTTGATGAAGCTATAATTTTAAAGAGAGAGAGAGAGAGAGAGAGAGAGAGAGAGAGAGAGAGAGAGAGAGAGAGAGAGAGAGAGAGAGAATTAGTTCAAGAGTGGAAAATGAGTGCAAGTTCGAGAACGCTCGTGGCAGTGACTGTTGAGATCAAAAGATGGGCAGTTTGGAGGTTGAAGGATGGAAAGTCTCTAACCTTGAGTTGCCAGAATTACAAGTGACATTTTGCTAGGCGCGACTGCAAGAATTAACGGAGCGTCATGTGACTTAATGCATGGAGGAAGATTTATGACAGGGTCTTGAATTTTGATTGAAGAAATAAGACATCATTACTGGATTAGTAGAAGAGAAGTAATGTGCGTTTAGAGAATGACTAACAACTGCTTGCTTTGAAACCATTAAGTGGTCAATTTACAATAGAAGGAAAATGCTTTGTGTGTAGTACACACAAGGATCTAGAAAAACAAAACTTTTGAAAGAATCGATTTAGAAGGACTGCGGAGCCTATTGAAAGGAGAGCTACTAAAAGATTTTTTGGTGACGGGAGTGAAGCTTGTTTGTAGCAAAATGTTAGGTTTGGTGTAGAAGTGAATTCGAAACATGAACGTGTTGTCTCTGTGACATTTTAGTATCAATGTGGATGGAATTGTGCACAAGTTAAATAGGGAAATTCGACATAGGTCCAAAAAATGTTGGATAAAGAATTGTGTGTGTGTGGTGAGACTGCATACACATAGCATTGTATGCATGCAGAAAAATACACTCAGGTTAATATGAAATAAATATAATTTGACACAAATATTATCAAGTTTTTTCTCTAACAAAATATAGAATATATTTAGATAGATCTATTCAGTTGTGAGATACGCGTTTAAATCGATAAATATATGCATCAGTACATGAATTTGTCGATTGATGTGATAACGGTAATGTAAGGTACATTGTTTTATGCAAACGTAATTGGAGAGTTGTAATAGAAGTAAAAACCTCCGCTGGAATTGGATGATTAGGCTGAGAACTACGAAAAAAAAGAAGTGATACTTTACGGAAATAACCGTTCAGCATTCTCAGACGCACGAATATTCAAGCTAAGAATAGATGGATTTTAATGAAGACAGCCGGGAACTGAATCAGATATATTTCACATTAGTTAGACTCTCTTTAAGGTTAATAAAATGGAAATGCAAGTGAACTTAAGCTCATTTTGATGGCGGGCGTAAAGACATTTCCCAAAGCTTCTGCCAGTGATTTGAAATTGAAAACATTCTCTTGAAAGAGTTGAAGTTAAAGATGCATGGAAGAGTTGGGAACTGAAAGATGCCCAAGGCAAGAATGTAGGATAGACAGTGACGAAACCTTCGATATCAGTTACGTTCATGTTTCTAGGATGGCGAATTCAGGAACGTTTTGAAGCGGTATGAATATGAAAAGGTTTTGCCTGAGATGACCCCCCTAAAAAAAAAAAAAAAAAAAAAATGAGGAAATGCCCAGCAGAATGCTCTTGTGGTTCAGACTTGATCTTAATACGGAACCTAGATAGTTAAAACCATCAGCTATAAGGTAGCACAAACATAAGTAGTGTATGTACGAAGTGTTTGGAGGAGGACGGAAATTCTTGAGAATTCTTAATGCAACCAGAACTCAGCTGTGTGTAATCTTATTGGCAAGGATGACATCTCATATTAGATTCAGTTTCGTTGTCAGTTTGTTCCCGGCTCTCTTATGTGCTACAACAGTTAATCAGACGTAAGAATGAATTGTACAGGGTGTCCATAAAGTCCCAGTACCATTGAGCAATAAATACTTGTAATGGTACTGGGTCTTTATGGACATCCTGTTTATGAAAACGTTTGGCATGGGCGGGAAAAAAATAATTGGAAAAGAAGTTTGAATAGAGAATAAAGTTAATAACTTGGCTGGTAAGAGGATTGGATACCATAAGTGAGAGGAAGTAGAGATTCTGTAAGAGAATGAGGTTGGCTGAATCATACCTATAAGTTTCGGTATATACATCAATTGCATACAGAAGGGGTTCGATCTCTGCTGTAAGAATTAGCCTAGAAAGGAAAAAGAATAGCCAGTAGATTAGAGCCAGTAGCTGTAAAATTAGTCTTGATGGGCTTGTATGTACGTGTATATATATAATATATATATTATATATATATATATATATATATTATATATATATATATACGTATATATATATATATATATAATAAATAATATATATATATATTATTATGTGTATATATGTGTGTGTGTATATATATATATATTATATATAGTATATTATACTCATATATATCATATTATGATATATATATATATTTATTATAATATATATTATATATATATATATGTAACTGCATGAATAGTGTGTAGTATATAAACCTGAATGTCTACGGCTTGCATCCGCCAATCTATTGGAATGCAGATAAATGTGCGATGAATATATATATATGTATATATATATATACCATAATTTTCTCCCACATCTTTTCGACTTAATTAAATACTTTAAGGTTATTCACTTCCTGTTTCCTCAGTTGATTATTTCGATGGAGTGGTTATGGAATGATGATAATATAGCATTTCAGCACAGGCAAGGCTAAGCTCAAATTTCTGGTGCCTCTCTCTCGGTTTTAGAATATATGGAAGAACAGTTTGGAAATGTTTCAGCCACCCCTCCAGGAGCAAGTTGATTGAGCGGAAAATCAGGTGGTTATGGCTCTGGATATCCGATGAAATGTTGGGGTCTTAAATTGTTATGAACTGCAATAAATATTGATGATATCCCGTTGATGTTGCATGCGCGCATTTTCTCTTTTTTGTGTTCTTCGGTTGTGTTCTTTGGCTGTGTTCTGCGATCTTGTTTCTCGATTGTTCTTTGGTTGTGTTCTCCTGCTGTTGTGGGATGGTCTCTTGAAATTGCCAGTTTTTTTTTTTTTTTGTATTAATAACAGCATTATTATTAAATAATAATATTATTGTTCTTCATTACCATTGTTATTTAGGTTTAAATTTGTCAGGTGGTGGTGTTAATTTATGAGAAAAAACATTTTGTATTTAGTTAAAATCTGATGTTGAAATTCGTTTTCTGTCTCTTGACCAACGATTTCGAAAAGAGCAATTTCCACTCTCTCTCTCTCTCTCTCTCTCTCTCTCTCTCTCTCTCTCTCTCTCTCTCTCTCTCTCTCTCTCTCTGATCACAAGCATATTTACATTCCCTGTAAATCTTACCGAGAACTTGTATATGATGATGGAGTTATTTTTCGATAACTTGTTGTAAATTTGTTATAATAACCTTATGACGCATATACAAGATAGATGTTAACGCTCCTGTTTACCAATGGTGATATATATATATATATATATATATATATATATATATGTGTGTATGTATGTATGTATGTATGTATGTATATTATATATGTATAATGTACTATGTGTAATATATTGTGTACATGTATGTATATATATAATATATATATATATATATATATATATATATAGATATATATATATATATATATATATTATATAATATTTATATGTAATAAATTATGTAATATATATACAGTATTCATAATATACATATATATTCACGATTACAGATGTATATATTATATATTATATATATATATATATATATATATATATATATATATATATATATATATATATATTAGTGTGTGCGTGTGCTCTCAAGTCCGAATTGCATATATATATATATATATATGTGTGTGTGTGTGTTAACATACACATAGTATATACATGAAATGAGCTTCCCAGGTTCAGTTGTGTCCTTAAACCGTATTCCAGGTCCTTATTGTCGTTTTGTGTTTTCGCACCGACGTCCGTTTAGTAGTTAAGAACTTCATCTGTTGTGAGAAGAGTTGCCGATATGCGTAACGGGACACTGTACATACCTTTTCCGTTTTGGATTGTGAAGAAAACCAGTTTTTAGCGGCTTAACTTTGGAACCGACATGAGAAACAGCTTCGATTTTACCTGGAATTCCCTCTGCGTCCGGGGCTGGAAGGATCCTGCTTCTCGATTTCCACCAAATACGTCGGTCTTAAGTCTTCAGAAGTTTGAGCAAAGACACGAATGCGTTAATTATCCTCATGTCACTTTCTCGAATCTTAATGCCTTTCTGTTTATTTTTTTATTTATTTATTTTTTTATTTTTCTATTTATGTATTTTTTCTTTTTACAGGTTACCATTCTCCTGCCTCGTTTACTAGTCAATATCGGCAGTAATTTGATGATGCTTAGGTGCTGTGGCTCTTAGGTAATGCTCGTACCAATTGTGTGCATACTTAATTGAAAGAAATACAAGATACCTTATGAATTGATACGGTTAAAGTTTGTTAATTTTCACAGCTGTCCTGATACCGTCTCCCAACGTGATTTTAGTCTTGACTCTTTGCATTTCGATGTATCAATCCAGTGTGATATGATTTAGGACATTCAAATTTTGACAAGAAAACAATGAACGGAGTGCATGATCGCTTCTGGATTTGTGTACAGGGCCATTTACACAGCCATTCGAGTAACTGCGTAGATTAGTAGTTGCCTCACAGTTCTTGTAGAGATTGTAAACGGAGCAGGTAGTTATTTTTATCGTTCAGCATTCTAGTAAATCTTAACAACAGAATTTCTTTCATTTCTTTTGTTTTCCCCCACCATTTTAGTGATCATTCCTTATTAGAAATTCGGAGTTGATTGACTTGATGGGAAATATAGAGCAGATCCATATTCCCATTTTGAGTGTATTTTTAAATTATTTTTAAACAGGTGAATTTTTTCAGGATAGTATGAGCCTTGGGCACATGCCATATGTAGTATACATACATACATACATACATACATACGTATAGATATAATATTTTTTACACAGCTTTGCAATTACGCATTTTTGTGGTTAAAATGGTACCCATTTCGTTTTACTGGATACTAAAAGAGCTTTTTGTCTGTCTGCCATCAAGAAATTTGTGAAAACGAAATTTTTGAAAAATGAACATCATTGTAATCTTCGCTCCAGCTTTATCCATCAAAATTATATGCTGATGTTAATGCAGTAAAAATGGTGCGGTTATGTATGTCGCTTGTTTTGAAGGTTAGGTCTGTTTATTATAGCTAAGTTGCTTTCCTTTTCGTACAGAATATTTTCAAACTAATTTGTTCATAATTTCTGTTGAGTCGGTCAAGAGGAGCATGAGTATTTAGTGGGTTATTTTACCTTTTAATATCATTAAAGTCAAAAGTTCTATTTGCGTTTAAAAGAATTATAAAAATGATTTTTAATATATTTGTTTGGTTTTCTATAACCGTATTTTAAAACTGAGTATAGTGGGTTATTTTACCTTTTGATATCATTGAAGTCAAAAGCTCTATATGTGTTGAAATGTAAAATATAGAAATGAGTTTTAATTTATTTGTTTGAATCTCTATAACGTTATTTTAAAACTGTGACTTTTCCCAGAAGAGTATAGTGGGTTATTTGACCTTTTAATATCATTGAAGTCAAAAGCTCTTATATGTGTTGAGAAGAAAAATATAGAAATGATTTTTAATCTATTTGTTTGGTTCTCTATAACCGTATTTTAAAACTGTGACCTTTCTTATGTTTTCCAGAAGAATGACCAATCACGCAAACAAACTTTGCAGGCAGGCTGCCAGGAGATCGGGGGAAAAAAAAAAAAAAAAAAAAATACTGCTCTGGAGATCGTCGATTACCATTACTCGGAAGACATACACTACTGCGGAGACCCAAGAAGGCGGACGCGGATTTCACTGTACTGAGGTATTTACAATTTTTTTTTTCTTGTATATTCTGAACGTGTTTCACAAATGCGTGTGTAATCTGTGCAGGCTTGATTTAAAGAGGAATGTTCCCTGTGACTTGCAGGTATTTGTGTATCAAGATTCATTCGGGAATGACGTAAATCTGTTGCATTCGTTTCTCAGTGGTTCGGTTAAGAGAGAAAAAATTTCACATCGCATATAATAAATATATCGCTTCATGCGAAATGCGTGAGTGAACATGATGAGAGCATCTTCGACCGTAAGAAAGTGACTGGCTTATAATCTCTTTTTTTTCCAACGGCTAAGCTCTTATTTGAACATGTGTATGTTTATGTGTATATATATATATGTATTATATATAAAAAAGTGTAGAGAAGTGGGAATGATCTAAAAAGTGAAGAAAAAACTAAGGCATTTCCAGAATAGCTCATTATCCCACTTCAGAACAACGGTGAGCTGGAGGAGCTTAGCAGTAAGGAACAAACGGACTGGAAACATGATGGGATGAAGCTCTCGTTTGCGGATTAAAGGAGGAGGCTCTAAAAGATGCAGATTAAAGTTGGAATGTTACAGAATTATATTTTGATATTTCAGCCGGATGCAGGACTCAGACTTCACTGAGGTTATTACGGGGGTGAGAGAGGAGGAGGAGGAGGAGGGACCGGAGAAGGTGCGAGGGAAGGGGGCGGCATTCCAAAGTTAAACCGTACGTTAAGAAGCCGATGAAATATTATTCGGAGCCAGGGTTGCCTAACGATTCCGCGAGCAGGAGGAGGAGGAGGAGGAGGAGGAGGAGGAATGAGACCTCCCGATACGTTAGATAGCCGGCGTAAAATCAACAGCACCGTGTTGAGAGCGTTTCAGGAGTTAGGGGAGAGTGGAGGAGGAGGAGGAGGAGGAGGAGGAGGAGGAGAGGAGGAGGTGAGGAGGAGGGGGTCAGAAGTTAGGGGTGATAGGAAGTGGCGGGGGAATGATTTTCCTTTTAGGGGGTTGGGTAGAAGGTATAAGAGGGAGCTTTAGGCTAGGGAAGGGTAAGGGAAAAGGGGATGATGTGGGAAAAGGGGAAGGTGGGGGGAGGGGCCTAAGTTCATTTTCCAAACAATATGCAGCAAGACTTGGAAAGATAGGAGGCAAACACACTACGAATGGATGTGCTTGGGGGTGCATGTAGCGCTCGTTTCCGAGAAAGTGAATGCACATATTTAGAGGATATATTGGTATTAGCCTTCCAGAAAGCATTGAGTAAATCGGTGCTTGGGGTGAAATAGAGTCAAGAAGCTTCCAGGATCAAACAATGAGGGAAGCCTCTGTACAGTAAAAAAAGAAAAAGAAAAAGAAAAAAAGTACCTCTTACTCTCATTACAGCAAAGATGGATGAAGGCTGGAATGGCTCTTATATCTAGAAGATTCTCCAAATACTTGTAAATATGAGACAGATTCGGCGTGATGGACGAAAATACGCTTTCTTTTTAGACGCGAGAGAAAGAGATTTCCTCCGTGCAATAGGAAGGCATGAACATAAATGAATTTATGGTCCGTGCTTGAGTGTGTCCAGCGGAACTTGAATTCGCTGCATAATGGAAGTTGTAAGAACACTGGGCGATTTTGGGAGGTTCCGAGAGATTGAGAGAATAAATAAACGGTCGAGGCTGGCTAGCGTAGTAACCAAAAATGGACCGGAACATCTAACAACATGTTTCGGTAAGGTATGTGTCAAGAGGCGTCCTATTGACGAAAGTTGGACGTCGGTGGTGCAATCGTTGCTGCGTCTTTGAAAGCGTAGACCATTTTTCCGCAAATTGGAATACCTCGTCAAATTCGTTTAAGTCATGAAAGCTGACGGAATGAGAGAACATTAACAGTATTAATTGCTAAAACCATTTCAGCCGTTTGTTTTGGAATGGACACTGATCGAGCAAAGACTGCAGTTGCAGCCTGCGTTATTCGGGTCCTTTAGTCTTCAAAGAAAAGTTGTGGATATTTTCACAGAAACAAAATAGTCCAAAATACAGCCCTAATATTTTTTTAAAAATTGCGTCAAGGAATTTCTACTTTCATAATGCGACTCAACGAAAACAAACTAAGTATTTTTTTTGGGGGGGTGGGGGGAGGCGGTGGGGAAAGGCGAATCTGTGTTAATCTTGACGGCAATGGGAAATGAAGAGTTGCCTGGGCATGGCAATAGGAAGAGACAAAGGGCACGAATTACTTTGAAATGGAACAGGAAGGACATCGACTTGACATTTAAAAGAAGGATTCCATTGGACTAGCTTTGAGCGCCTGAGAATGAAACCTGACAGAGAAGAGAGGAGAGAGAGAGAGAGAGAGCGAGAGAGAGAGAGGGAGAGAGGAGGAGAGAGAGAGAGAGAGAGAGAGAACATTTGCTGGATAATTCAGGAGAGACCAAGCGAAGAATTTATCCGTTCGTCTTTAGGCGTTTTAAGGTCTTTTGATAACGGTTCCTTTCACAGCTATATATGTCATGTTTGTTTTACTAATATATTAATATATATATATATATATATATATATATATATATATATATATATATATATAATATACCCATTCATACATACATACATATATATAGATATATATATATATATATATATATATATATATATATATATATATATATATATATATATATATATCAGGCAATTGAGAACTGAGCGACTATGCTGGAAAATGTTTGTATTAGAAGAGTGTGTTAACCGTAACATTTTGCATGTTCGTCTATTTTTTCCTTTATTTATAGGTAGGTGTAATGTATATTTTTTTTCACGGGGCGGTGAATAAACCAGGGTTTGCCTTATGGGTGAAATGAGTTCGAATTCAAATTCCTTTGAAAATGATGAAATTCCGGCATTTGTGTAAATACCAGTTTCAAACAAAGCTATGGAGTTAGCTTGAATGAGAGTCAACTTCGCGATTGATTGTGTTTGTCTTTTCAAAAGATTGTTTTACAGACCTCGGTTATATTGTTTACTCTTCTGCATGTAGCTCCGGATTTGCAGACTTTTGTCAAGTGCATAAAATGCATTTTAAAACATGTTTCTTTTATATAAATGTCGTTTCCTCTCCTTGTAAGAGAAGACTTCGAGTGGAAAGAGAGCACAGATTTCAGTGGGTTTGCAAAGAAGAGTTATTTCCGAGAATGTTCGTGGTCTATATAAACATAATAATTGAAATTTGTGTTTTCAGCCTTCTTTTTCCGATCACTGGAGGTTTCTTGGCTTCTTAAAGCTGTTGTGTTTACAATGATCTTGTTTTCTACCTTTAATTATGTTTGTGTGTATAAGGTTGAGGTCTGTTGAACCTCTTCGATTTTCACGGTTGTCTTTGGAATAAATAATTGTTCTTGCTTCATCTACTTATTAGTATACGGTTTCAGTAGATGTCTGTTTATCCTGGTGTTGATAAGAAAGATGGGAATCGGTAATCGTTTGTGTGTGTTTTGTTTTGTAAATATTACATATATTGTATAAGATTTCCAAATCTGGTAACGATGTGAAGAATTTTATTGTTGCGATTATTGTTTTGGTCTCTGCTAGGACGCATTTTAAAAAAAATATATTGATAATTAG
>NC_061097.1:53971224-53988724 GCF_015104395.2 Macrobrachium nipponense | reverse complement strand
TATTATTGTGTTCGAAAAGGTTTACATTTTACGAATTATATATTTATTTTGTGGAATGCTCTCAACATTCTGTGATCAGGTTTAGATTTAGATTTTTTTTTTCCCTAATATTGATACTGTTAAGGCTACTGCTGCTACCAAAGTGCCACTTTTGCTTTTCGTAATAGCGTTAATGATATTAGTGGCAATTAGAATTAAAGTTACGTAACCCACAGTAAAATTTGTAACGGTTATCAATGTTATATTCAGTATGACAATTATTTATCGGATGGTCATAGACAAATAGCTCTGAATCACCAGCTGCTACGTGACCTGTCGTCTTTGGTTGTTGCTGCTGCTGCTAATAATAATAATAATAATAATAATAATAATAATAATAATAATAATAATAATAATAAGAAATTCACAGTCTCGTGAAAACAAATTGTTAAAAATTCCACAATTATATATTAAAATAGAAATTAGAATATATTAAAATATATTTCTATGTAAAGATAAAACATAGAAATATAATTTAATATGTAATTGTGGACTTAGCAGTAATAATAATAATAATAATAATAATAATAATAATAATAATAATAATAATAATAATAATGTCTCGAAAAATGTGATAATTACAGATTGATAGTTTACTACTACTACTACTACTACTACTACTACTACTACTACTACTACTACTATAATGATATGGGTAGTATCAGTATGGATAAGCAGTTTGAAAAATGGTGTTCATTCGCTCACTTTATCCTGCCATGCGCATGCGCTCTCTTTCTCTCTCTCGTCGTCCGCAGCCTGGTCTTGAATTAGGCTCTTGATAATGGATTTGAGGTTAAGCAGACTACTTTACGATCGTTAAGCCTTAATTATGAGGGATTTGCAGAGGGCGAAGTATCTGTGCTGAAGCCGTGCAACATGGGGCCCTCCTCCTTGCCACCCATCTTCACTCTGGCGTCGCCAGGGCTGCCGATGAACCTTCGTCCTTATCTGACTAATGAGGAAAGGACCTCGCAGAAGGACAGCGCTTGCGAAAGCGAAGGAAAAGCAAAAGAATCTCACGCAAGAAACATAATGGTGTCTGTTTTAACTCTCGTCTTCATGAAAATACTAGAGAAAGCAATGCTTTGATACACTCGAAGGAAAAGATCAGCAAAATATCTTATTGACTTTCGTTTCTTCCTTATCGAAGGAGGAAAATCTCTCAGAAGAGGTTGATTTATGCTCCCATATGTTTGCGGGATTACTAAAGGATGCACTACAAACTTCCTCCTCAGTCATCGACGGAAGTGTATATATATATATATATATATATATATATATATATATATATATATATATATATATATATATATATATAAAGTCAGAATGTTACCAACTTCTATGATATAAATCTTCGTCCTCTTCAATCAATAAATAAGTCGCGAAAGCAATGAAATGGTCGCTTTTTTCATCACTGGCGAGAGTAAGCATCAAGGAGAGTGTGTATAACGGTTTCTCCTCGTCAAACTTGAAAAAAAAACAAAACAAAAACTGAGAGATGGCAAAACCCAAGAGATGGCGAAAGAATCAGTCTTAAAAGAATCGGTCTTTTTTTATTTTTTTATTTTTTCCCATGATACGATATTGCTTTTGCATCAGTAAGGTAGCAGCGGCCTAGTGCTCGTCCTTACCGCGTCAAGGAAAAATAGCTGACACGCTCAAAGACAGAGAGAGAGAGAGAGAGAGAGAGACCGAGAGAGACGAGGGAAGGAGGGGAGAGGATGAGAGAGAGAGAGAGAGAGAGAGAGAATCACTTTTAATTGTAGAGAAAGAGATGGTTGCAAGAAGACGAAGGCGCCTAACTTCCTTCTTTTATCACGTCAAAACTAAGAGAGCAAACGCACGCATGCTTATAGCTATCTACACACCCACCCCATACACACACATACACACACACACACACACGCTCACTCGCTCAGTCAAGCGCGCGCGCTCGCTCGCTCGCAAAGCGAAAGAAAAGAAACCGCACTTTGAGCCAAAGGCCGAGATTGCCCACAAGCATGTAAACATCATCCATCGCCCCCGTCCAAAAATGAAATGAAGTTCACCTCTCTACACTGTTATTGATTTAACCTGCAATCAGCCTAATACGAGAGAGAGTCACTTTTTCCATCTGCCTCAGTTTTGTGAATGCGAGAATTTGTGTGTTTTTGTGGGTACGTTTGTGTGTGTGTGTGTTCGTGTGTGCGCGTGTGTGTGGAATGCGATTCGTTTTTGATTATTACTTGTTGCTCTTGCGTATCTTTTGCTTCTTTCCGTTTTTTCGGCCGTTGTTTGTATTTATTTACATGTTGAATAAGCGTTCGTTCGTAGGAGGAGACTGACTGTATTTGCCGCATCATTTGTTGAGAATTGCTGTAGCAGAGTAGCTGAATATAGCACATTCTCAAAGGGTAATGTCCCTCATTTTTATGTCTTGTATGTATGAACTTATATTTTATTAGTATATTTTCTATTCATTATTTATTTACCCTCTCATACGTGCATTCCAGTCTTGTCATATAATGTTTCAGCGCGTTTTCCTCTTTCTAGTCTTTATATTGATATCGCATAGTAATAATAATTAACCATGGACCCGAGAACAGATGGCAATAGTAGTCAGTCATGACCGGGGGGGGGGGGGGGGGGGGGGGGGAGGGGGGGATGCGTTTGAATTGAGCTGATTTTCTAACCTTTAAGGACATACTTTTCCTATTTTCACGGACGCGGAAAGAACTTAGGTTATCGTAGATGAATGAATGTTGACCGAATTAGTTCAAACTTAACTACTTTACGTGAATGAATATTCAGAAATATATTCACTTTTATTTATATTATATATTATAAATATTATAATATATATGTAATAAATTTTATTATATATATATAAGGAGTAATATACATATATTAAATACTGGACAAATCGCTAATTTTAATATTAATAAAACGACAATAGATATTTTGATTCTTCATACTGTCCTCAGTAAAAGTGATTAAAGCTGATATACTGCTGCGTTTGTAAATGGGTTTTATCACGGAATCTAATTTCCATCCCGAGAGCAGAGAAAATGCTTAAGCGATTATAACCGAAACACACAAGAAGAATATGCAACCTTCGGGGTTTAAGAATATACTCGACAACCAGCCAGGAGCTTCTCAGACGCTCCATTTCGGGGGACAATAACTGATTGATTCGGGGGGTGGGGAGGAAAAAAAAAAACCAGAAGACGAAAATGACGATAAAAAAAAACAAAAAAAAACGGCAGAATAAAAATAAAAAACAGAAGACGAGATGATTGATAAAAAAAAATCAGAATGAACAAAAAAAAAAAAAAATAGGTGAAAGATTCTACACCATGATTAGTTGTTGTGGCGCTCTTGAATGAGTCGCGGGGGCCACACGGAAACGAAACGTGGGCTGCTAATTAAAGTGTCAAGCACCTCTTGTTTTATGGAACGTCTCCTCGTGTGATACACATACAACCCCACCCCCCCCCCCCCACCCTCCCCCCCCCCCCTTTTTTTTTTTTTTTCTTCTCTCTCTCTCTCCTCCTATAGAAGTTATTTTTATATTGACCTACGTGAAACATCAAATAAATGAATTTTTGCCCTTTATATATATATATAATATATTCATATACTATATATATTATATATATATATATATAAATATATATAAAGGGAATATTATATATATATATATTATATATTATACAATAATTATATGGATATATATATTTATATTATATATATATGGATTATATATATATAATTATATATATATATATATATATAATTATATATAATATATAATATAATATATATTATATATATATATATATATATATTATATATATTATATATATTACTATATACATAAATATATATATATTACAGATATTTATATATATAGGATTAATAATATATATAATATATATATATTATTATATAATATAATATATATATTAATATATAATTAATATACACAACACTTCGAGTAATGTGTATATTTGTAATATATTATATATATAATTGTATACATACATTATTATTATAGTAATATAACGTATAATAATATACATATAATAGATATATATGATATTATATATTATTATATATATATATGTATATATATATATATATCTATATTATATTATATATATATATATATATATATATAGTATACACACACTACTCGAGTATGTGTATATATATTATATTATATAATATGTATACATACATATATATATATACGTAAAATATACGTATTTTGTATAAATATAAACCATATAATGGCTATTATTTTTGTAAAAAAAGTACACTTAACTCTTATTTAAAAAAAAAAAAAAAAAAAATATATATATATATATATATATATATATATATATATATATATATATATATATATATATATCGTAGTATATATATATATACACACACACACACTCGAGTATGTGTATATTTGTATATATTACATATATAATATGTATACATATATATGTAATTATATACGTAAAATATACGTATAATAAATATAGACTATATAATGGATATTATTTTTGTAAAAAAGTACACTTAACTCTTATTGATAGGAAAGTGCATGAACGGGCGTAATTTTCAAACATACATACGGTGTTCCGTGTTGGTATTTGGCGTAGCCGTTGCCTTTACTATTTACGGAGTTTTATTTTGTGTTAAATCCACGTGCATGTACTATGCTTCTTGTATGGTATGTATGCATGTTCTTATAAAAAGGATTAACTATTCATTCAATCTGCCTGTTTGTGCCTGGAAGCGCAAATTCTCACCACACATGACGCAAGCAGCCAAAATGTCTTTGCCAACCATCCTTGAAGTGCTTTTGTTATTATTATTATTATTATTACTATTATTATTATTATTATTATTATTATTATTATTATTATTATTATTATTATTCAGTAGATGAAACCTATTCACAATAAGGCCATTGACTTGAAATTCAGGCTTCCTAAGAATGTTGTGGTGTTTATTGTGAAGAAGCAAGAGGAAGTGAAGGGATATACAGAATAAGAAAAGAGATATAACACTTAGTAAAAAAAATGAGTTGATAAGTAGATGAATAGAGAAAAATTAATAAACGCAAGAAGAAAAGTTACACATCCATTTGTCTTTGATACGCCACAAGCGCAAGCACATGAGAGAGAGAGAGAGAGAGAGAGAGAGAGAGAGAGAGAGAGAGAGAAAAGAAGGAAAACAGACGCCCGAAAATCTCCTCCTATGCAAATAAATTTCGTTGAATCTTTTGTGCGGGGAATTGAAAATAATGATACAAGGACACCGCTTTCATATAAACACGCACTCCGGCATAAATGGTCTTAGAATGTGTGCGCGTGAATAGATAGAATCAAAACAGTGCGAATAGGAATTCTGAAATTCTCGGTAATTGTGCTCTTTGATGAAATCTTTCGCATTGAGACCTACATGTTTTGTTTTAATGAAGCGAAATCAATGTTCATGAATGGGCAGAAAAAAAAGAGGCTACCGAATTTCCGTATAAGCGATATTCGGCTCCCTGCGGTTCAAGATGGTCGAGAGAGAGAGAGAGAGAGAGAGAGAGAGAGAGGATGGTCCTTCGTTAAAGTTTAGAGAGAGAGCGAGAGAGAGGATGGTCCTTCGTTAAAGTTTATAAAGTAAAATGAGAGAGAGAGAGAAAGGGAGAGACTGAGAGAGAGGGGGGGACGGTCCTTCGTTAAAGTTTATAAAGTAAAATAGAGAGAGAGACAGAGAGAGAGAGAGAGAGAGGGGACTTAGGGGAGGCAACGAAAATGAAATATATAAGGAAGAAGAGGCAGAGGCAGAGGAACAGAGCAACCGAGTCATTATCTCGGAGACTTCCATTCAGGCTGATGAGTTCATTCCGTTACTCGTATGAATTCAGCCTTTTGGACTGAGGTACCAAATAGAATCTTCACCAAAGTGCGATATGTACGTCTCTCTCTCTCTCTCTCTCTCTCTCTCTCTCTCTCTCTCTCTCTCTGCAACGGCGGAAGGAGAAGCATTTCGAACTACAAAGGCTTCGCGAATGGTTATTCATTCCTATTATTCATTTGAACCTTTGAGGAGCGAAGCTTCGGTCCCGATGCTTTTGAATACAGACAAGATCTTAAGGGCCGGGGGCCGTCCAGTTAGTTTATCAAAACACGTATTATTATAGGGAATGCGTGTATGCATCCTCGGTGGAAGCACCGCCAGCAACAGCTATACAGCTCCGATACGGGAAAAGTAATATCCGTAATTCGGCCCTGTGTATGCTTGTGTGTGTGTGCGTGCGTGTGTGTGTGTGTGTGTGTGTGTGTGTGTGTGTCTTGTGCCGTTCGTGCGTTTTGTCGCGGAGTAAGATTATATATATATATATATATATATATATATATATATATATATATATATATATATATATATATATATAGAGAGAGAGAGAGATGAGAGAGAGACGAGAGAGAGAGAGAGAGAGAGAGAGAGGCCAAAGCAGTCTGCGATGTATCTAGTATGTAGTATGTGAGGGAGGGCCCATGCCTGTGTTCAAAATGTGTCAGCCGATGTTCAATTAGAGCGATATTGTGTCGGTCACGTTCACCATTACCATCACGAGGGCTTTCGATCCGCGACAAGATGCGACGAACGACCAGAGGGTCTGAGAGAGAGAGAGAGAGAGAGAGAGAGAGAGAGAGAGAGAGAGAGAGGAGGGGTGAGGGGGGAGGAGAGAGGGGGAGGAGGAGGAGGAGGAGGAGGAGGAGGAGGAGGGAGCAAAAAGGCGTTGCTCTGCCAACCCCGCGTTTAAGCCTTATTGCTTTTGAACCTTATTGCTTCTGGATCTTATTGCTTCTGGATCTTATTGAAAGCGAAGGCAGTTAAATGCACTTTGTTGCGTGGGCCTTTGCGTAAGGAAATGGAACGTTGGATTTCCAGGGTGGCATCGGCGATTTTCTGTTCAGAGTTTGATTCATTTACTTCTTTATTTTTTATTTTTCATTTAAGTTTGCACAATGAAAGTGCATGTCTCTCTCTCTCTCTGACTACGCGTATCTGTTTCGCTTTCTTGACTGCCTCTGCGGTAATCTGAAAAAAATGGCATTAGAATGATGGTGGTCGTCTTTTGAAAATCTCGAAGCATGTGAGGTTTTAAAACTTCCTTTTTCTCGAATCACTTCTTCCGACTGCGAGCTTATCCGTCGAGCGCTGCCGCTCCAAATCACTGCCTGTTATCGTCAGCTATTGATCATTTCTCCTTTCGCCTTCGTCACGAATCTTCCTTCCACACTTATTAAAGCATCTTTCGTTTTTTATATTTTTCTTTTTGTTTATTCTCTGTCGCTTTCGCTCTCTCTCACTCTTTCTCTATTCCTCTCTGTCTCTCTCTCTCTCTCACGCAGTCTGTTCGTTCTTTCTTTCCTCTCCCCTTCCCCCCCTTCCTCCTTCTCCTCTGTTTTTTTTTCTGTCCACCCTCTACCCTTCCACCGACCATGCGCCCTCCATCCTTTTGCATTCCTCCCTTTAGTCTGAGGGGATCTACTCCTCCCCTCCAAATCCCCCCTTCCTCCCTCCCAACCCCCACCTCCACCCCCCTCTCCCCCCCTCGTTGTCCATATTGCTACTATATAGAGTTTTTACTGCTGATATTTCATTTACTTTCAGCGACAGGTTTAGGCCGTTTTGCATTCATCTCGAGCGCTGTTTTTTTTGTTGCATTCGGTTATGCTCATCCGCCACATTTTTTTCTCCCTCCCCCCCCCCCTCCCCCCCTCCCCCTCCCCTCCCCCTCCCCCCCTCCCCCCACGATTTGTAAAGCCATGCAACGCGTGGACCGGGGCTCGTAAATCGGCCCAAGGATAATGATGTAATTACCCTCTTCCAAAATGTTGCGTGAAGAAAGAATCGATAACGCGTTAGGGAGAATAACATGAAGCTCCTATCATGCAGGTTGCCCATATGGAAAAGGAGGGGGATCCTTTTGATTTTTTCCCCCTGTTCTTTATTTTCATTTTTATTATTTTTTTTTTCGCAAAGGGGTTTGGGGACGTGCGTCTCTAGTAGTATTTATGTTCTCTCATCTCGCAAGCAAATCGATAAACCGCTTGTATGGGAGGGGGGCAAGCAATTTCCTTATTATGGGCAAATGATTCCCCAGGTGTGGCCCATTCCCAGGCAAGAGCCCCCCCCAAAAACCCCTCCTGCCTGCATCGATGCTGTTGCTGTCAACATGGGAAAAAGGAATTTGCAGTTGTGATGAACATGGAATTGCAGGAGAAAAGTATAGAACTGATAGTTTAAAAAGTAGAATCTCCCCTCCTCTCTCTCTCTCTCTCTCTCTCTCTCTGTGTGTGTGTGTGTGTGTGTGTGTGTGTGCTTGTGTGTCTGTCTGTCTCTCTCGCTCTCTGTGTGTCTCCTCCTCCTCCTCCTCTTCTCTCCTTTCTCTCTCCGTTTCTCTCTCTCTTCCCCACTCGTTTTCTCTCTTTCTGAATCCCACACCCTCCTTTTTGGGGTGTACACTGTTCACCCCTTTCCCTGACGCTGCCAGACCTGTAAAGCGACGTGTGCGGATGTGCTCTTGTGTCGTCAGCCTTGGTCGTTTTGGATGTTGTGGGCCATCCCCTTTTGATGCCTTCTGGAGGCGATAATGAGGCCACTGGCCTAATGAGAGAGTGGGCAGGATTTGGGCACCGAGGGCAAGGCTCCTTCTGCTGCTGAGGAGCTCTTTTCCTCCTCCTGTTGCTGCTCATGAGGTAGATGGACTTAAGTGTGTATGTGTGTGTGTGAGAGAGAGAGAGAGAGAGTGAGTTGAGTGAGTGAGTGTGAGAGTGGAGGAGCCCAGGACAAGAAGAGGGTGGTTAAAGGCAGCTGGACATCCACCCATCGCCCGTCCCCACACTCTCACTGAATGATCGCCAGCAATAAAAACCCGTTCTACCCTACCTCCCTCCCTCCCCCTCGCTCTTCAACCCTTTCTGCTTGCATGATGAAGGCAGGCAGCCCTTTAACACGCAGTCATGTTGTGCTTGTGGTCCTAACCAAGCGTTTTGGGAGGAATTCGCGCTAAATTCTTACCTGAAGAAGCTCCCGCGCCGTGGCGCCGGAGACGTTTTGGCGGGATCTTACCGATCAGGCAATGGATGGCCGAGGATTACTTAAGAGCCACGATTAGACCGTTTTTCCCGACCCCCCCAACCACCCACCCACCACCCACCACTGGCTGGATGGATGGATGGATGGATGGATGGCTTGTGCTTTATGATGATGCTGCTGCTGCTGCTGCTGCTGCCGAGTCCAGGAGGAAGAAGAAAAGTCCCTGGGCCAAAGCCCTCCGTCACCAGCTAGCTATACCTGAGGTTTGTATGTTGCGAGACCACCTACTCCTCCTCCTCCTCCTCTTCTTATTCTGCTGGTGGTGCTTGTGCTGCTGCTGCTGCTGCTGCTGCAGCTGCTGCTGATGGTGCCGGTGGAAGCCAAGGCTCATTACTGCTTCATGGAGGCCAGGCCATTAATATCACACCTCAGGTGGGAGAGAAGAGGCCGCTGACGGAGGTACAAAATGGGTCTCTCGGAGCGCCACTTCAGCTTTAATTCGTCATGCATTGTGATGACGTCATCATCAGCTCATCCATTGCTTTTGTGCCTAAATTGATAACAATGCAATTAAGTTTTGACAAGGGTCACCTGCAATTAAGCCACTCGATAAGTGGACTCCCAGCCTACTGCTACTCTCGGGGCTCGGCAATATCGAGTCTCTACACGTTCCTCGCCGATGGATGCCCTGGTGTTGTTGTGGCAGGGTATTATTGGCAGTCGCCGAAGTCGTGTTTTTTTTTTTTTTTCTGCACAATTCGCAAATAATCAAGTGTGTGGGTGCGTTCTCGATAATAAAAATGACTGATGAATATAATTGATTTTATCAGCTGATCAATGTGTGTTTTGTCTTATATTTCTGTATTTACTATTGACGTGACTTCGATAAAAGTGCCTGTATACGATATGTATTTGCCGGTAAAGTTGGCTTCCGAGTCTTTGTAATGATCTCCCTCAATGTACATAAGTTATTTTGTTTACTTCTATTTTGTGTGTCTTCTTTGGCGCATCTCAGTGCTTGCATCCAAACATGCATGAAAAGAAGCATATATATATATGTGTGTATATATATATATATTATCATAATATATATATAGATATATATATAATATATATATATATCCTGCGATTAATATATATGAAAAATATATTAATTCGGAGGTAGAGCGAATTTATATATAAAGGATTTGTGACTGTGTGTGTGTGTGTGTGTATATATATATATATATATATATATATATATATATATATATATATATGTATATATTTATATATATATATATATGTATATATATATATATATATATATATATATATATATATATATATATATATATATATATATATAATATGTATATGCAAACGAATGGATAATCCTAATGTATGCAACGTAAAATGCTTAGAAATTGATATTTACTTAAATGTCGTTAAGTATGTTTCAGTTCATTTTTAGAAATGTTTTTTGCTTGAGGTTTGTACAGATTTTTGCATTGTATGCTCTATTTTTTTTTGTTGCAAAATCTAAAGTTTTTAAATCGATATTAACGTTCATTTTTCCCTGTCATTCGTCTAAAAAATTGCCAAATTTTACTTTATGTATTTGGGTTACATGAAGACAAATGTATTTGAAGTTTTTATAAATTTATATTGATATTAGAGGTGTTACGCTTTACTGTCTTATTTTGTTTTCATAAAAAGAAACTGTCGCCTTGAATATCCATTTTTTTTGGCCTCGATTTTATAGTCCCATTGTATGCTTATCCTAAGAGATATAGTTTAGAAAAAAATATTTAATTTAATTCAGGCACGCTAATATTGTCATGTTCCTTTCTAATAATACATTCGCGCATGGCTGATTGATTATGTCGGCGTTGAGTGTCTCAAGTGTATAATAATGTTTGGTTATATACATTTGAATTGCATGTTGTAATTGTTGTAATTTTCCATTAATAAGGTTGTGGTTCTTCATGTTATTTTGGTGTCTTTAGGCAATTAAATTGTTTATGATTCTCGGAAAGAGCTTGACCGAGCAACTGCAAATTTTCATACGAAGATCGAACAGCAGGTCTCTCAGAAGAGTTTTCAAGCCGTAAGATAACCTGTGAAAACTTAAATCGACTGCACTTTTCGTCCGTCCGTCCTTCTGGCCGAAACGAGAGAGTGAGTGAGTTCGAGACGGCCCAGGGAATTTCCACAGATAGATAACTTTTCTCATTTATCGAAATGAAGTTGCGTAGGAAAAATTCTCCGACTGAAACTTTCTCACTCTAATTCCCTTTTGAGAAGAAGTCAAGCCGAAAAGTGTATTGGGGGAGGGGGGGTGGTGGGGGGGGGGGGGGCTGCCGGCCGCTGCTCCTTCCGTCTCTCTCTCTCATCTCGAGTTGGAACTTATACTTTTGTTGGGGCGTTTTGTGTCACGGCGCTTTTAATAAGAGGCGATAGTTTGGCTCGGCTGACGAGGGCGGTGCACCGAGGACGAGGAAAAGAACGCATTGCTTGAAGTGCTCATGATAAAAAAGTTAGGAGATGCCCTACGTTGCGTACAAGCAAGCAAGTAAGCAAGCAAACAAAAAATATGACGTAGCAACATACCAGCATCCTTTTGATAAAAAAAAAGGGGATGGGGGGTGACAAACAAGCAAAGGGCCGAGACTGAATCGGCTGTATCCAGTGGAACGACAGCACATTCTTAGCACCATTTTAGCCCGGCAAATAAAGCACAACTCACTAAAACAGAGCTAGACAAATATCACTTGGGCCCCAGCAAGTGAGGGAACCCCAGCTGCTGATCACAGTGTTTGGCCAGAAGCATTTTCTGCCCTTACAGCTCCAGTTCCTCTCTGCCGCTGGGAAACTCGTCGAGGGAGGGGGGTGGATTTGCATTGGGGGTACTGAGGCTGCCTCCTCAGGGTGGGGGGGTAGGGAGTGGGTCGTTGGGGGGTGGTTGGGTGGAGGAGAAGAGAATTGGAGGTTGGGGTATGCAAAAGCAAGAACGGAAAGGTGGGGGTCATTAGTGAAGACGCCTGGTTTTTTGGAAGGGACGGGCTTGTTGATCATTTGCGTGTCAGAATGGTTTCTCGATATAAGCTTTTAATTTTTCCTATTTATTTTCTTCATGGAATTTTTGACTCGATGTTATTGGCATTGACTTCTCTTAATAGTGCAGCAGCAGACATTATCGTACATTTATTTAGAAAGCAGTGAGGAGTTTGTTGGTCTGGAAGTACTCTTTACGTTTATATTACTCATATATATATATATATATATATATATATATATATATATACATATATTATAATATATTATATATCTGTATATATATATATATATATATATATATATATATATATATATATATATATATATTATATATATATATATATGTATATATTTGTAAACAATGTGGATAATGTACAAATAAACGCTTACTTGAATTTGTACATGCTTATGAATGTTAATGTAAGGTGTGTGTATTTATATATATATATATATATATATATATATCTATATATATATATATATATATATATATATATATATATATATAAGTAAATAAGATAAGATGAGATTACTTGCATTGCAGGAAACTGCAGATTTCAGATAAGTTTTTGTCTAATTTCTCTTCCCATTTATTTTTTGCCCCTCATCAAAGGACATATTTTCGCTTAATCCCCCAGGAAATAGATGATAGTATCAATTTCTTCCAATATCAAATATTAAGCTTTTCCCGTTTTAAAGATTTGGATTTTATACTTCATCGCCAGAATAGTTTTCATAAGTAATGACATATGTTTTAAGTTACCACGTAAAACATCCAGTTCCAAATTCTGGCCTTTGCGATATTTCAGAATTCCTTTCTCAAAAAAAAAAAAAAATCAAATAAGATAAAAACTATATTTAAAAATGCTATCAAATAAGATATAAAAAGGATAAAACACCATCAAATATGATAAAAAAAAAATATAAATTTGCGATATTTCAGAATTCCTTTCTCAAAAAGAAATCAAATAAAAAAAAATGTATATAAAAATGCTATCAAATAAGATAAAAAAAGATATAAAATAAGCTATCAAATAAAAGAAATAAATATATATATATATATATATTATATATATATATAATATATATTTCTTTTATTTGATAGCTTATTTTATATATTTTTTTGTCTTATTTGATAGCATTTTTATATATAGTTTTTTTTTATCTTTGATTTTTTTTGAGAAAGGAATTCTGAAATATCGCAAATTTATATTATATTTTTTATCACATTTGATAGTGTTTTATATCTTTTTATATCTTATTTAATAGCATTTTTAAATATAGTTCCTTTCTCAAAAAAAATCAGATAAAAAACTATATAAAAATGCTATCAAATAAGATAAAAAATGATATAAAACAAGCTCTCAAATAAGATAAAAAAATATATATAAAATGAAGCAGGCGAAATCACTTGCGTGTCTGTTCACACTATACGCGCACATTCTATTTTCTCTCTCTTTATGTAAGAGCGAGGATAGTGTCATTTTTCATATTTTCGTCGTGTCATGTTTATGAATATTTCGTTCGTGTGCTCTTTGTCTCCGCTTATGCATTACTTTTAGGTTTCCGGGAAAAAACGGAGTGTTTGTGTTTTAAGTGTTTTAAGGTGTAGTTTTGGGGTGGGGAAAAATGCAGATTAATGGGCATGCATAATTATATGTAGATTTTTTTTTACGTTATCAAATCTATCGATCTCTGTGTGTGTATAGAATAGTATATATATATACATATATATATATATATATATATATATATATATAATATTATAGATATATATGAGTATATGTAATGTAAAGTATGTATAATGTGTGTGTGTGTGTGTGTGCATATATAGGCGCAAGCATATTCATAAATACACACACGCGCACATATCCAAGTGTGTATATTTTTTTTCCTCTTTTATTTACCCACAGCGAGGAGGAATCCGTAAACATGCGCTAAGAGGCAGAATTGGATAAATGAGAGGTCGACTAGACTAGGACAGGTGGGACAGGGGAGGATTGTTGTATGTAAGTAACGAGGATAAAGGATTGGGGGGGGGGTAGTGGGGGAGGGGTAGCGGAGAGTCCTTGGCCTGGGTGGGTGGGTGGGCCGGTGGTAGGACCACTTGGTGATGCTCATTATGGTGGGTAGAAGAGCAGGAAAAAAGAGCCTAAAGGGGCCCTTGCCATCCAGGTTGTGGGTGGATGGGAGGTGTCAAAGGTAGGCCGGGTGGGGGGGGGGGGCCCGGGGGTGGAAGGGGGTTAAATGTAAACAAATGATGCCTATCCAACGTTTGGTCTGTCTAATATGGCAGCTTTAACTTAGCTGAAGGAGAGGAGAGAAAAATTATTTCTTGGCATTGTGGTGTGTGCTTGTGTGTGTGTGTGTGTGTGTGTGTGTTAGTGTGTGCGTGCGTGCGTGTGTTTTGCTTGAACAGAATGCGTTTTGTGTTTTGACTTGATGCTTGCTGAAGAGTTTTAACGAATTATTTTTGTAACGTTAGGAATTTTTATGTTTACCCTTCTTAGCGGTTGTTTATGTTTGTGATGACGTGTGTTCCTTGTTTTTAAGTTCGTAGTCGTTTTATTTCAAGCGTTTCGATTTGTTACCGGTACCTGTTTTTAAGAGATGTGGTGAAGGAACGATATGTTTTTTTTTATTATCATTTTCTTATATTCTTGGGTTGCTGTATTTGTCGCCCATGTAATTATTATTATTATTATTATTATTATTATTATTATTATTATTTTATTATTATTATTATTATTTTATTATTATTTTTATCTAAATAATTGCTGCCTCAGCTGCATTAATTTTATAAACGTTCTTCTGTATAATAATGATTAGAAAGATAGAGAAGAACCTTTATAAAATTAACGCATCTGAGGCAGCAATTACTCTTAATAAAACATGTTTTAAAAAGGGTTTACCTCCAGCACATTATTATTATTATTATTATTATTATTATTATTATTATTATTATTATTATTATTATTATTATTATTATTATTATTATTATTATTATTATTATTATTATGAAAGCATTTCAGATGATCACTAAGTAATAAAGTAAAAGTCTTTGTATGTTAGTCAGTGAATTATTTTGATCGCATTATTTTGACGAAGGATGAGGTTTGGATAATAGAGGAAATTTGCTTTTAAATTATGCATGTTTGTTTGTTTAAATAATTCGAATGCTGACACCGGATTATGAATATATAGGCGTGGTTATTTATATAGTAAGATGAGCATAATGTAACTTCAGACGCACAAAAAAATTTGATTTCATTTTTGACTGAGAAGAAGAATGTAGGTCTTTGGCCAGACATTTATGTTTTTTAAAGCAGTCTTGAGGTAACAGTAATTTATTTTGACAAGTAAGAGGCAGAAAACCTGCGGTATTTTTTTAGGCAACGCTGTTCAGTGTATGGCACGATTCTATTTAAATATAATTCATTTAATTTTGGTGAGGAGCGTCTTTTTAAGAATTGTTGACGGTAATGGTGCTTTCAACGGAAGAAATGTCTCCTAAGATTAGATTAAAACGGCTCCTTAAATTCTTATATTATATTATTATTATTATTATTATTATTATTATTATTATTATTATTATTATTATTATATTATTATTATTATTATTATTATTATTATTATTAGTGTAAAGAATTAAAAATTATACACGGACTCTTAACACATTGTATTATTATGGACCCTTTAGAACATTATTATTATTATTATTACTATTATTATTATTATTATTATTATTATTATTATTATTATTATTATTATTATTATTATTATTATTATTATTATTATTATTATTATTATTGCTTTAGGTCCAGGGACCAAAAAATCTTACGTATATTTCTCTAGTAATTTATGGCGCTTTGTTGGGTATTCCAAATAATTTTTTAAAAATATTGTTCAGTGCGTTTAGAATTTGTTGTCATTAGCCGGGAATGAATACTGAAATAATAATAATAATAACGATAATAATAATGATAATAATAATAATAATAATAATAATAATAATAATAATAATAATAATAATAATAATAATAATAATAATAATATGTGGGAATGAGTCACAATGACTACTTATAGCCAATAGGGGTAATGATCATAATGATTCGAATAGCTATTAATAGTAAAAGTGTAGAGGTTGCAGTAGTAGTAGTAGTAGTAGTAGTAGTAGTAGTGTACATTTTGCCATATTATCCCAAAACTTTATAATGACATGGATTATGAGATTCTTTTATGAATGGCAGCAGAGACCATTCGACCTGATTACAACGCATATACTACACTGAATGGTTTCACAAATGCTCACTCCAAAACGAGCACTTCTACACGCAGGTGACCAACGCAGAGCTTGCAAATTTTATGTGTGGTTTGAATTCTAATAATACTCAGCGAAATTCATATACCATCACGCGTTTTTTTTTTTATGGGAGAATTTTTTAAATCCAAAGCAGATTTGTTCTTGATTGTAAAAGTGGAGTAGGTTTCTTTTCGACGAGTTTTTTGAAGATATTTTTATAAGAGATTTTTTAAACTCATAATTTTATAAATCAGATTTGTTATTGATTTGATAAGCGGAGTAGGTTTCTTTTCCACGATTTTTTTGAACAAATTTTCATAAGAGATTTTTATCAATCAGATTTTTTTAATAAGATTTTCTCTTGATTTGAAAAGTGGAGTTTTCTTTTCCACGATTGTTTGGAAAAAATTTTATAGGAGATTTTTTAAAATCAGATTTTTATAAATCAGGTTTGTTCTTAATTTGAAAAGTGGAGTAGGTTTCTTTTCCACGATTTTTTCGAGCAAATTTTTAGAAAAGCTTTTTTAAAACAAGATTTTTATAAATCAGATTTTGTCTTGATTTGAAAAGTGGAGGAGTTTTCTTTCCGACGAATTTTTGGACAATTTTTGATGAATGAATTCTTTTGTTTAGTTAATAATTTTTTTTCTTCGGTCTTGAATACATTGTGGCATTTAGATTAAGTGTGCGCTTGCCTATTGATATTATTTGCAACATTATTTTCATAAAGTTAAGAATTTCCTTGAATACAGGTGGTGATGACAGTGATTTTTAACATTTAATTACCAGTGCTTGTCCATCAGCCTTATATTGTAATAGGATAAGATATTTATGAACTGTCCAGTTGATAATGTTTGTGAAGTACTGTGAACAATACTATTTTAATGATTGTAAAATTAATGATTAATGATATGAATATGAATATTATTAACAATATTAGAGTGATCTCAGATTCAATTAAGTTGTGAATTGGCATTTTGTAGGAAATTGTCAAGAACACTCATGCAGTTACTCGGTAATTATATATATATATATATA
>NC_061097.1:53958724-53968724 GCF_015104395.2 Macrobrachium nipponense | reverse complement strand
CTGAAGAATTGATGCGCTTTTGTTGTAGTTTTTGCCACAATTCACTTGACGTTGTTGGATACTTAAATGTCTTTGATGTTGGTTAGAAATTCCGTCGATTTTCTGCAGTGAGTGATCACCTTCATTCATTGTTCCATTTGTTTATTATAAGCACTTTCTGACGACAGCAATATTGCTGTTATATCGAATTTCAGGACTTTTGAGGTGTAAGGTGCAGCATATACAGTTTGAGTGAGCGCATGCCATTGGGAATGAATTAATTTCATATTGATTATAATGAACGTGTTTTAGAGTTCATAATCAGTGGAAGTTCATTAGCTTTAAAGGTTTATTTTTTGTCTTTGGGCTTCTCATCAGCATTACATCCATTTGTTCTTTGCTTTTGATTAAAAGGCAATTCATGGAATGCGCGAAAACCATTTTCTTTTTAATGGACGATCGAGATTTCTCAAGATTGATTTTGACTTCCATAGATGATGTAGTAGCAGTTCAAGAGGGAAATTTCTTATTGATGAATGGTGTTTTCATCGTCACAGGATATTATTACCTGTAAGGAGGATTTTCTTAGTTAAATCCCGTTCATTCAACGGGGCCATAGTGGTATATTTCCATGGTAGCAACAGGAAGGAGGGGCACGGTCATGGTATCTTGTTACCATGGCTTCAGTGGTAATTGATATTGTCCAGTTAATAGTCCAGGTTATGATATTAACACGACGATTTGTTGGTGAATATTTTTCCTGCTTTTATCACCTTCGAAAATTAAGTAATTAAAGCTTGTAGCTTTGATTTTGTGTGTTGATATTTTCATCCTCAACATTACATTAATTGAGAGAATTCCAGTTGAGTAATAGATGATATGAATTTATGGAACGGTTTTAAAGCAAACTTGAATTGCTGTTGAATTATTATTGATCTTTAATATTCAGTCGATAATTGAACTGAAACTTGAGTGTTGATCTGAAATTCAGCGATGCTTAGTGTTGATTATGATCTCAAGGAACTCCCAGGAGTGTTGATATTTCCAAAGTGAGAGTCACCCGCATTTCGTAGGCAGTGTTCAGAGGCTGACAAGAATCCACTTAAAACTACGGAATTGACTCGTATACTTTCGGACGCATCCGAGGGGAATTTTTTTTTACAGCATCGGCAGACTAACTTCATGTTATTGTTTTGTTTGTGTAATATTTCTGGTTTGAATTGAGATGCGTTATTGGCAGGTTTCGATAATTAAAATGGGGGTTTAAGATCTCCACGCGAAACGTCAAGTTTTATCTAAATCTTTAAGCAAGCCAGGAGTATTTGAGCAGTGTTTTTCTTCAGAATAATTAGAAAATGTTGTATTTTTCTGCACTCACACACTGTTCTTAAGAATTGTTATGGTTTCTACAAATGAAAGCCTTCTTTTTGAAGCATTTGTTTGATGAGATTTCCGGTCCAAATACGTATGGTTTATATTTCATATCATAGGTGGGTTTAGTAACACATTGTTCACCAACATGACGTAGAGTATTCGCACCTAAATTTATTTTACTTATAGATAAATAATTTATTATGCATACAATTATATATATATATATATACATACATATATACACACACACACACAAACAACACACACACACACACATATATATATATATATATATATATATATATATATATATATATATATATATATATATATATATATATATATATATATAATATATATATATAATCTATGTACGTATAATGAGTACGTTTATTTCGGTATATGAATTAGAATGATTGTCAAGATGACTCTTGTGATATATGGAAATATCAAAATAAAACAGAGAAGTTATAATAAACAAAACCGTGATAAAACGAAAATTAGTATCTATTTCTTTTAGGTCTTGTGCCCTAGGATAATTTTTTGGTAATTTAGTAGCATTTTATTTCTAAGTAATTGGTTGTAACTTGGATTTTGTTTCGGTAATGTAATAAAGTTTTATTTATAAGTAATTGGTTGTAATTTTAATGTTCTGATATGCGAGCCATGCTAGTCCACCGTTTGTTATGTTAACCATTCGTTCTGTAAGGACAAGGAAAAGGGATCTTCTTTATTATTATACTGGGAGCAGCAAAGATTTCGAATGTAAATAGTCGAATATCCGGCAGGTCTCTGAGTTTGGTAAATCCTGGGAGGGGGGGGGGGGGGGGGGGGGGGCAAAAGTTGTACTAAAGTGTCTCCACCGCTAATTAAAAAAAAAAAGCATAAGCGTGGAAAGATACCTAGTGCATGTGTGTGTGTAGGAGAGAGAGAGAGAGAGAGAGAGAGAGAGAGAGAGAATTTAACTTGCAGCCTTCAATTTTTCCATGTACGTCATTGTTGGACGTTAAGTAATGCTCAGTTTTTTTTTACGCTGACTGAAAATCCGGATCCCGAATCCAGACTTGACGCTTGTTTGTAATGTCGGTTTTATTCTTTTTGGCGTGCGTGAATTAAGCGACATTTAAAAGGGGTCGATTTTCCCCTTGCTGGTTGAATCTTTTGAGTTTTGGAAATTGGGTAATTAGAAATTTTGCTCGGGTGAAGAGTGACCAAAGTGATGAAGTTTGTGTAATTATTCCCTGCGATGCGATTCATTCAGGTTCTGCATTGCTTTAGTGACTCGCATTTTGTGTGTGTGTGTGTTTTTAGTTTGCCTATTAGTGTGATTTTGGTGTATTTTCAACGGTTTCTGGCGGAGTTTCTTGTACACAAATGTTTGTGTTTATGCCTGGAATTTTATCCAATTCTTATTTGATGCTCATGAGGCGATGAAGTGTTAAGGAGCAGTTTTGGTAAAGTTTCCTTATTTGTAATTTCCTTATTTGTAATTTGATTTCGTTTCAAGTTTCCGGATGTGACCGTCCTGTTTGATTCCATTTTCATGAAATTTTAATCTATATTTATAATAATGATTGCACGCTGAAGTATATGCGCTTTTATATGGCCTTGACGCTATAAATTTCCTCTGCGTTTCCGTCTATTTCATATCTCAGAGTTTTGGCAATAACTATTTTTTTTCATAGAAAAGCTTTGGAATTGAAGTGCGCTTTTTCCCGCTGAGTGAAGCTGTGAGGTTTGGTTGGGAGATTGAAAGATAGCATGAAAGATACCAAGACAGATTAGTTTCGTGTTTCAGGAATCCACAAATCACACATTTTATTTTGTAAGCTACGACAGGAGAAGGTTGATATCAAGTCGTCGGTTTGGGTTCATGTGGAAATTCATAATTATAATTTTCGAGCGCCTGTTAAACAGTTATAGGCATATGGGCATTACGATCCGGATGGATTCTTTCGCTAGGATTTCGACAGAAGCGAAGTCATCGCTGCAAAAATATGTTGGCTCAAACACACTTCACATATATATATACCACTACATGTGCTGTATAGATTCCCCGCGTGTCGGTGACAGCGATGCATAGGGACCGGCTACTTCCTTTTTTACCTAAGCTGTGTAACCGAGTAACCTCGTGTTTACCTTTGCTAACGTGTATATATAATATATATATATATATATATATATATATATATATATATATATATATATATATAGTATATATATATATATATATATATATATGTATATATATATATATATATATATATATATATATATATATATATGTATATATATATAACATGGCAGTCAATATGAAACAATTTGAAATTGAAAACTTCTCCACTCCTGATGAATGTTTAAAGAAGACGAGTCGTTCTCACAAACGTGGCGCTGAATAAAAACAAAAACAAAAAAAAATCCCCTCGCATATTTGTTGGTAAATAAAGCCTGCATTTGCATAATCATCAGAAGAGTGGGTCACATTTGTTGGGTGGGAGCATGCATTTCGATTTTCTCTCTTAAAACGGACGTTTTAAACTGCAGCTCTCTCCTTCGTTTTATGCGGATGGGAGTAGACCGTAAACGAGGCGAGTTCCTGGATTTATTTTTTTCCCTTTAAGTTTTTTTTTTATTTTCCAAGGTGTGAAAGAACAAGCATTTTTATTTTTTTCGAGCGCGAGACTTCCAGGGATTTTTCTTCTATGATTTACTGGATGCCATTGATGCTGTGCTCTAGAATGGATTGCTGGAGATGAGTAGTAATGGACGAATGGATGACACACATATAATTGTCTGAGTTTGCCTTTCTGTGGGTATATTTCTGAGAGTGAGGAGAACGTCCTCTCGTTTTGCAATGAGGGCGACTTGAGTAGAAAAAGACCTTGGAAAAAAAAATATGTGACCTTGAGATTAATTACTCTCATTCATGTTGGAAAGCACGAAAAAGTATTTTTCGTAGATTTTTAACATATTTCGGAAATATGTAGGCAGTATCAGTTTTATGGATAGACAATATTTTGCAGAATCACACAAAACTATACGAATCTTAGGTAATTATATTTTTCAGCAGTGAAGTTGTTTTTTTAATTCGAAAAACTATGTAATTTGTTTGATTTGGTTATCATTATTATTATCATTATATTATGATTATTATTATTATTATATATTATTATTATTATATTATTATTATTATTATTATATTATTATTATTATTATTATATTATTATTATTCAGAAGATGCACTCTGTTCATATGGAACAAACCCACCAAAAGGGCCCACTGACTTTAAAATCAAGCTTTCAAAGAAGACAGCTTCCATTAAAAAGAGGTAACAGGAGGTAAAGGGAAATACAGAAAGAAAAGATTACCTATTAAGAAAAATAAAAAATGAATAAATAAATAAATATATAACAATGTAAATTATTAAAATGCAAGGACATTTGTATTAGGACAGTAATGCATTGCATCTGAAGTTCCAGTTCCTTAGGCGATATGAGTTACGAAGCTGAATCATTCATGCAGAAAGTATTTTATAAAGTTTCAAGTGTTGCATTTTATGAACGGGATTCATTTATGTCGATATGAAAATTTAATTTTTCTGAACATACTTATTTTAATGGGATTTGACAGGATCGCCGTCTTTAAATTTTACTAGTTGACCTGTCTTGAATACAATAGGATTATTTCCATGAAATCACTTTGTTTTCTTTTATTCTTTGGAAAAATATACATGAAGGGATTAATGTATGTATATTACATATCTATATATGTTTCTATATATTATATATAAATTGTGTATATATAAATCAGTATATTAATTATCATATAAGTATATATAATATATAGTATATAATATAAATACACATACATATATATATATTATATATATATATATATATATAATATATATATATATATATATATATATCTATATAATATATATATATATATATATATATATATATATGCACACACATATGCAAAGTAAAGGAAGAGGTCCATCCTCTCCTTTCATAAAAGATATTTGTTTATTCCACAATACTAGCGTGATGACTTATTTTATATCGACGCGTCTATTCTTTTCAGTTCTGAATTTTGTCATTCTTCGGATAACCCTTTGTTCGCGTATTTCAAGCGGGATAATTAACTCGTTTCTGTTTCAGCTGGAAGCTGATGCAGGACATTGTTAATATTTGATATTTAATATTTCATTACATGTAGCAGGTGCGGGATGAAGTGGTACACAACGAGACTAGAGAGAGCTCCAGGACTCTAGCGCTCCAGAGAAAATCTCCTCAAGTTCGGCTCCTATTTTACTTTCATAATCATTCGGATATTTTGTCGACTGCAAGACATTAATTATTATTCGTCTGTAAATGTGCTGCCATTATTAAAGAATGAATTCGAGGAGCCGAACGAAAAATATTGTGTCACTTTTCTTTTGCTGGATAATGGAATGATGCATTTGGGCTCTGCTCGCTGGAGATTATGTGCAAATACATTTGCGCTTATACGATTTTTTTTTTTTTACCCCGTGGAATTGTCGTCTGGAATCTGCTTTAGCTAATGCTGTGCATCTTGATTGAACTTTCCGTTGCTGCTTTAAATACCCCCACCCCTCCACTTTCTTCTTTACTATCTTCTTATCCGTTAAATTTTGTTTGTTTCCATTTTCCGTTCATGCAATTATATACGATATATATATATATATATATATATATATATATATATATATATATATATATATAATGTACTTTATATTTATATATATTATGTATGTATACACGTTGATACTCACTACACACACACCACACACAATATATTATATATATATATATATATATATATATATATATATATTTGTATAAGTATTTATTATGTATTATGTATTTATAAATTTAAAAACCATATATAAACATATGTTATACACACACACACACAAATTCAAATATGTTTTATTAGCACACTTCCAAATATTCATCCTTTGCAGGGAAAAAGAGAGAGAGAGACAAATATTGTTCTTCCATCCGTATTTAAATTGTGACATTGCATAGGTGCATAATTTTGACGAATCAACGGAGACGAGTGATCTTGTGTCTTTTCTCCCCCGAATTCAGGAGACGAACGCACGCACTGACAGTAAAGAAATAAGCGTCTTTGGCGTCTTTTAAACGAAATGGGACGGTATAGCATTCATCGGCCGGCGAAGAAGGACGGACGGCCGATTGTCGTGTGATCGTCGCCGACCGTTTTCCAGGTTCGACGGAGGGCCGTGGGCTGGAGCCGCTACTAGCTCTCTCTCTCTCTCTCTCTCTCTCTCTCTCTCTCTCTCTCTGGCTTGCTACGTATAGTATACGTCGTCGTCTCCCGCCGCTAATGCCGCTTCTCGGAGAATCCGGAGCTGCCCATTTTTCTGCTGGCGCTCCGCTCGTCTTGTTCGCCGTAGCTTCGAGTTTCGTTTTTGTGTGTATAATTTTAATCTCTCTCTCTCTCTCTCTCTCTCTCTCTCTCTCTCTCTCTCTCTCTCTCTCTTCTCTATATATATATATATATAGATTTATATATATAATATATATATATATAATATATATATATATATATTATATATATATATTTATATATATTTATGTATGTATATATATATATTATATGTATAATATTTTTCGATCGGTTGGTAACTGGTGTTTCATTAGCTGACTTGGAAAACTGACGTATTATTTATTTTTGACGCCTGCACGTTCAGCGGAGTAACAGTAGCTTGCATTGGAACTCTGCCACATTATCTATATAACCTTTATGTTTTAGTAGATGAAATCTGCTAGTTATATAGACGCGCTTGCGCTCCGTAGCCTCCAGTGTATATAGTGCTCTTGAGGATAGACGTTGAAAAATGCTATTCCCAAATAGCATCTTTGAATCTTTCATTCCTGTCGGCCCCTCTTCCATTAGATCCTCCAGCAGTATTATCAACATGTGAGATCTCAATTTCAAGTTCCATTGGGGGAAAAAAAGTGATGACACGGCCACAAATAATTCATCAAAAACGACCTCATAATGACAGGGCAGCCCAGAGGTTAATCCACTCATCCTGGCGAGCGTAATTAAGTGAATCTTTTTTTCAACTCTCTCTCTCTCTCTCTCTCTCTCTCTCTCTCTCTCTCTCTCTCTCTCTCTCGATGTGTTCCTGAACCAGATGCGTTTCCGAATAAACTGCTAAATAAATAATGGAAGTGCAAAAGGGCCTTTGCATCGAAACATTTAAAAACAAACACACTCATACACTCTTACTGGGACAGGGTGGTTGGTTGGTCTGCTGTGTCTGGCTAAGGGGAGGAGGGGGAATCGGGGGTGGGGGTGTGTAGGGAAGGGGCCCTGTGGTGTAAGTTACGTCCTTGTTTCAGTGGACAGTATGGATACATCACTGAAATCCAGCACAGAAATAATGTATCTGCCACTTTTTGTTTTAGCGTCTTCTCTGTCGTATTCCCTCCTTTTTTTCTGTCTTTTTTTCCGGAAGGGAAGAAGCGGGAGGGGTGGTGGTGGTTCTTCTCTCCTGCGCCTTTTTTTTTTTACTTGAGCAGTGTCAATGAGATTCCATCCTGAGAATGAATTTGGGGACTTACTTCCTTCGTTCCTTCGCCGGCGAAAGAATGTCCGGGATTTGAATGCATCAGAGACAAAGGGCGTCACCTTAAAAATTGGCCCCTTGCCTGGAAAAAGTACATTGTCAAGCACTGCTATCTGGAGGCGCTTCGGGAAGGGGTCTGGAGTACCGGCGGGGTTGGGGGTAAGAGGTGAGAGAGAGGTTTGGGGTGGATGTGGGAAGGGGGAACGGAGAGGCTTTTCTCATTTCACATTACTAATGTTACTTCATTAAATTTGTTTATTCCCCCACTCTATGAGTATTTTTGTGGTGTCCGCCCCCAACCCCCTTCTCCCCTCCACAACCGGGTCGAAATGAAATGCATTTTCAGAGAGTGGAATAATAAAGTCACTTTAGTGGTCACAGATTTGTTGCATCGTTTGGATTTTTGGTCTTTGCTTCATTTTCAAATCCAAAGGAGAATTTTAGCGGAAATATCTCGGCTATTTTGTTTTCATTAGTGCTGAGGTTAGCTCGCTTCATATTATTTTAATAACACTCAGAACTGGGACGATTTTTTTTTTTTATATTAATCCAGAGCGTCGCTCTAATGAAACGGACTTGACTTGACTATCTCGTGCGACTTGACTGGAAAGCTTTCTTGTGTCATCTTCGCATTTCATTTCGTTCTCCATTTTCTCCTCCTCTGGCTGCCAGAAGCTCTTGGAGCGGATTCATAAAAAATGCTTTTCCATTTCGCTGATGTCATTCGGCGGTTGAGTGAACTGGGATTCTGTTGGCCTTGCTACATAGAAGAGTCGGCGAAAGTCTTTCGTAAACACTGCTAACAAACAATTCCGTGGACCTCCTCCTCCTCCTCCTCCTCCGTCTCTCGCAATCAAATCCAGCGATATCCTCGGCTCGTATTGTGTCTGATATTACAGAGTGGACTTTAGTGATTTCATATATTAGTATGTTATATTACGAACAACTATTGCCGACATACTACCCCCCCCCCCCTCAAACCGCCACCATCGCCACCACCCCCAGCCCCTCCTCCCCTAACCTCTAAGCTCGGGCTAACTTGATGATCCCATGAAATTGGTTCGGGCATTCATAAATAACCATTAGAGTCCAAGTGCGTCCGTCCCCTAAATCTTAGGGAAGCATAAAACCCGGCTTGCGAAGTTAGCAGAACGGGGCATAATGAATAACATATCATGCATAGCTGTAATGCACGTTATTCAACGAGATATCTAGTAGCACAACCTCACCTCTTATTTCGCCAACCCCCATCCTACCTCCTTAGCCTACTCCCTCTCCCTCCCTCGCCCCTCCCTCGATATACTTTCTCTATCCAGCACTGCGCCTCACCAGTCGTTCTTCCAACCACATCCCCTCCCTCTACCCACCATACCCTACCCGTCCCCTCCTCCCTCCTACCACCCTCCTCCTCCATCCATTTGAACTGGTCCTCTCCAGTCGTCTCGACTGATAAATCCCCGCTCTACCTTTTAGGCGAATTCTGCATTATATGATATGTTAATTCAATTATAAACCTTGGAGCAGCAGATGTATTAAACATTAGGAAAAGAGGCGGAGGCAGAACTGCCCTGGAGTAAACATTACTTCTCCTCTGATACTGAGAAATTTCTTCCGTCTAAATGTATGATTTTGAGGCTTAATGATAAAAGGTAAGGTATGCGCTCTATGTATCACACGCACACAATACACACACGCGGATAAAAGTCTGTGAACGTATTCATGTAATTGTATATAGGGACATGGAATCATAACGCGAATATATATATATTATATATATATATAATATATATATATACTATATATATATATATATATATATATATTATTATATCTATGTGGATGTAATGTATATATATATATATATATATATATATATATATATATATATATATGTGGATGATGAATATATACATGATAGATATATATATATAATATATAATGTGATGAAGAATATATATATATATATATATATATATAGAATATCTAATGTGGAGAATGACATATATAATTATATAATAT
>NC_061097.1:53951224-53953724 GCF_015104395.2 Macrobrachium nipponense | reverse complement strand
GGCGCAGTTGAATGCTGAAGGGAGATCGGTCATCTCGCAGGTTAATTTGAAGTTCAATTGGGCTTTGCGCTTTTGGCTTCTGCTCCTACGTTTTATTTTTCCTCCTACTATTTCTTAGTGTTGTCTCTGGGAACGATGATACGTCCTTCAACTCCCTCTTTATACCCATTTTTTGCACCCTTTTTCAAAACATTAAAATGAATTTGGGCACCCGTTTTTCCGTGCTCAAATATGTCGTCGTCAGTGTCATGGAATTTCATGCATTGGAAATCGGTTTTTTCCCCTTATTATTTCTTAATGTTGTCGCTGGGAACGATGATACGTCCTTAAACTCCCTTTTTATACCCATTTTTCCGCCTTTTTCCAAGAAATAAAGTAAATTTAGGTACCCGTTTTTCCGTGCTGAAATATGTCGTCGTGTGCGCAGATTTCAGTCAGTCATATGGAATAATTTCATGCACTGGAAATCGGTTACAAAAATTCTGACCACCTGAGCTTCACGTTGGGTGAAGTGACTCGAGGCAGTACCTGCTGGCGAGGTAACTAAGGAGTGACCGTCAGTCAACGCTCATCACTTCTGAATACTAGAGGAACATGTAGGAATGAATCAGCAGCATTTCTCAGTTCTTTGCTTTTTAAAGGGCAGGGCAGTTTTTTTTCTTCTTCTTTTGTCAAAGATTGACGATTCTGGTAATGGTAGCCGTGATCTTTTGTTCTTCAATATTATGTTCCATTTTGGTTTTGTAAATTTTCTGAATGATCTTTGATGGTATACAGTATCCATTCATATACATTTGTTATATAATAATAATAATAATAATAATAATAATAATAATAATAATAATAATAATAATAATAATAATAAAGTAACAGAAAACGATCAGGCAAAGATCCTCTGGGACTGTGGCATCAGAACAGGTAGGGTGATACGTGCAAATAGGCCAGCCGTGATGTTGATTGACAAAATCAAGAAGAAATATCACTCATCGATGTCGCAATACCATGGGACACCAGAGTTGAAGAGAAAGAGAGGGAAAAAATGGATAAGTATCAAGACCTGAAAATAGAAATAAGAAGGATATGGGATATGCCAGTGGAAATTGTACCCATTGTAGGAACACTAGGTACGATCCCAAGATCCCTGAAAAGGAATCTAGAAAAACTAGGGGCTGAAGTAGCTCCAGGACTCATCCAGGAGTGTGTGCTCCTAGAAACAGCGCACATAGTAAGAAAAGTGATGGACTCCTAAGGAGGCAGGATGCAACCCGGAACCCTACACTATAAAACCACCCTTTCCAGTAAGATGACTGTGATAAAAAAATGAATAATAATTAATATTGTCATTATTATTATTATGGAAAAGGAAGGAGTAAAGTAGAACCTACTTCTAGGGGTCTTTAATAACGAAAGCGCCGTACTACACAGTAAAATCCAAAAACGTGCAAGACTTTAGTAAGTTATTAATATAAAAAAGAACTTGAGCCAAATTATTGCTATAAACGTGCTTGTATGAGCAGGGGGATGTAAAATCGCTACTGCCAAAAGCTCAGTATGGAGATCAACAACCCAATTTATATTATGCCTTTTGTAGGAATTTAGACAAAATAAATGGCTCTTTGCTAAAATCATCTCAACACTCCTTGATATTATATGTATTTTAAGCAGTCGTTCACAGCAGTAAGATGGACAGTGTTTAAGCTATTTTGGGGAGTTCAGTACACAATAAACATACCTTGACCTAGAGATGAGACGGTACAAATAAAGAATGTTTTGCAATATTTCATGATCTGTATTATTTCTGGGTCAGTGAGCATCTAAACATGGAATCGGCTCCTCAGAGTGAAACCCTTGACCAGGTAAATGGAGTGGAATCGTGCGTGAGGAACTGTGTTATGCGTCCTTCAGTGAAGTGATACATCCAATTTTGAAAAGGTGAAAGGAATAAGAGACAACTCAAGTAAGAAGAAAATTCCTGAGATATCTTGGGTGGCTCTCCTGGGGTGAAGAATATTATCCTTTAGCCCAGTGGATGAATGACAGAAACCTATTTTAATTAAAAAAAAATTATTGCTTTAAACCTGGAGAAATCTGATTTTGTCTGATTATGAAAACACACACTGGAGGAAATTGTTTATGGTTTTAAGGAAAGTGCATTATTATTATTATTATTGTTATTATTATTATTATTATTATTATTATTATTATTATTATTATTATTATTATTATTATTGTTGTTGTTGTTGTTGTTGTTGTTGTTGTTGTTGTTGTTGTTGTTGTTGTTGTTGTTGTTGTTGTTGTTCAGAGGATGAACCCTATTCATATGAAACGAGCCCACAGAGACAGGATGGAATTTGTCATCCGAATTGTCAATAAATGGAATAAGTTTCATGTTATCCACCAAAAAGAATAAAAAATTAAAAATGTGTATTGCTTGCTGAGGAGTTTTTCTGAGACCAGGCTCTCCTGGAAAGAAGTAGAGATTTGAACGTGAATTCCAACT
>NC_061097.1:53941224-53946224 GCF_015104395.2 Macrobrachium nipponense | reverse complement strand
TATATATTATATATATATATATAATATCTTGTGTGTGAGTATAAAACACATGTATATAATATATATATTATATATATATATATATATATATATATATATATATAATATATATATATATATATATATATAATATATATATACATCATATACTAATATATAGTGTGTGGTGTGGTGTGTGTGTGTTTGTGTGTGTGTGTGTGTGTGTGTGTGTAACATATCCTATTTTAACAAGAATTTATTTAAAAGTGCATTTATATACTATATATATTATATATATATGTATATATATATATATATATATATATATATATATATATATATATATATATATATACATAATTGTAAATAAATTCTTCTGTTAAAACAGGATATGTCGCAAGTATAAAATGCCCATTATTTCACTTATATATCTCAGTAAGGGCACCAGAGCCAAAAAGAAAAAAAAAAAAAACCGAGTGAGATCTCGTACATATTTAGACATGTTTCGGGCATCATCGTCATTCGTTCTGAACCTAAATTTTTGTATAAAGATGCAATTAATGTAAAATCATAATTTTTGAAAATGAAATTAGAATAAATTAATGAATGAAAACCTGATAAAAATTAAAACAGCAAAGCATGACAAAAATAGAGGGAGATTAAAAAAAAAGGAAAGTTGATGACTTCACTGGTGACGTGCATTCAAAAACAGAGTAACGACACTGTAGCTACGTTTCTGGCTAATGAGGGCTTAATTTTATTGGACTGACTGTGACTGATCGGGGAACAAAATTTGAAAAATCCCCAAGTGACAGAGGATCTGATCAGTCTCCTCGCCATGTTCTCGAATTGGCCTTTAATTAGGCTTTGTTAAGGTAGTTAGTTACCTATGCGGAATGGCTTGCCCAGGTGTTCATACCCCACCTCATTCTGGTTGTTTTGATGGTTCTGCCCACGTATCTGGCATCACGGGCACTTATAAATAAGAGTAGACTGGAGGTTTGTTGGGATGAAGTCTTTGACTTTGAAGAGATTACTCATAATTTTGCGAAGCAAAACACATTTTTGTTAAACTTTTCATAAAATTTCTAATAATATTTTGCAAAGTAAAATATATTGTTTGATAGAGTCTTTGATTTTGAAGAAATTTCTAATTATATTTTGCATAATAGAATATATTGTATAATAAGGTTTTTGATTTTGAAGAAAGTACTAATCATATTTTGCGAAGTAAAACATATTTTTCATAGTCTTTGGTTTTGAAAAAATTCTTAAAAAAAATTCCAAAGAAAAATATATTTTTGATAGTCTATGATTTTGAAGAAATCATTCATCATATTTTGCATAGTAAAATATGTTTTTCGATAGCCTTTCATTTTGAAGAAAGCACGAATCATATTTTGCTAAATAAAGTAAATTTTTTTGTACGAGCCTGATTTTGAAGAAATTGCTAATCACATTTTGCAAAATACAAAACATTTTTGAGCGAGTCTTTGATTTTGAAGAAAGTACTAACCATGTTTTGTTAAGTGAATTATTTTTTTAAATTAATGTTTGTAATTGAAGAAATTACTAATTATAATTTGCAAAATAAAATATATTTTTGATTTGGTTTGATTTTGACAAAAATGGCTCTTCGTATTATGTAGGGTAAAATAAATTTTTCATAGTATTTCAATTTGAAGAAATTACTATTCATACTTTTCTAAGTAAATTAAATTTTTGCTTGGGCTTGATTTTGACAAAAATAGCTATTCACATCATGTAGGGTAAAATACATTTTTAATTGTATTTCATTTTGAAGAAATTACTAATCGTATTTTTCCAAGTAAATTAAATCTTTGATTGTGTTTGATTTTGACAAAAATGGCTATTCATGTTATGTAGGGTAAAATACATTTTTAATTGAATTTTAATTTGAAGAAATTACTAAAAATATATTTCTAAGTAAATTAAATCTTTGATTGAGTTTGATTTTGTCAAAAATGGCTATCCATGTTATGTAGGGTGAAACACATTTTTAATTGAATTTAATTTTGAGGAAATTACTAATCATATTTTTCTAAGTAAATTAAATCTTTGAGTTTGATTTTGACGAAAATGGCTATTCATGTTATGTAGGGTGAAACACATTTTTAATTGAATTTAATTTTGAGGAAATTACTAATCATATTTTTCTAAGTAAAAAAACATTTTTGAATGAGTTTAATTATAAAAAAAGTGGCTATTCATATTTTGCTTAGCTAAATTGAATTTTAAGCAAGTCTTCCATATTGAAGAAATCACTAATCATAATTTGTTTAGTGAAATATATTTTTTGATTGAGTCTTTGACATTTTGCAAAGTAAGATTTGTGGATGGACATGAGTCATCATGCTTTTCTTATAATTGTTATGAATGTGGTGTACAGTAAATTAGGTTTTCACGTTCTGGGTTATTTTTTCCAATTAATCGAGATTTTATTTCGACCATTTTTCTTCAGCAGTGATTTTTTAACGATCGTAATTTTTCGTGTAAATCGACGGAAGGGGAGCATGATTTTGTATACTCTCATTACGAGCATCAGGATTAAGGTAATTCTATATTTTATGCTCGTAGTAGACTGAAATTTTGATGTAAGGCTGGTTATGAGCGATCAAGTTTTATCTTTTGTTGAAGTTTTTTTTTTTTAAGCTTTTAGCGTTTGTGATGAATTTTTCAAACAATACTTTACAGCTTTTATTTTCGTCAGGTAAGGTCATGATTGCAGTTAGAATTTTGTTAAAAAGAAAAAGATATCTAGTAATATCAAATTGTCATTTTGTTAACTGTGATTTGATAAGTTACATTGTCACTTGAGACATTCTCTCTCTCTCTCTTCTCTCACGTAATATATTATTATATAATATATATATATATATATTATATATATATATATATATACATATATATATATATATACTATATATAATATATAATATATATATATACATATATATATATATCATATATATATATATATAATATATATATATATATATATATATATATATATATATATATATATATATATATATATATATATATATATATATATATATATATATATATAATATATTTGTGTGTGTGTGTAAGCGTATTGATAAATATTACCAAGACCAGGAAAAACATTCTTTATTAAGCTAGCTTTCGAGGTATAATACAAACTGAAAAATTGTCACAAAAGTCACGAAAAAAGCTAAAACGCAAAACATAAAAATAAGGTGAAATTTTTAAATTAAAAAAACTTTTGATTTTTTTTTTAGTTTGTATTTGCCGTTCGTTTTAGTTTTGTTAGGATTTTTACTGAAGATTTGAGTAAAGCAATTTATTGTAATTTCAGTGATTTCTTAGCCTTGTCAATTTTCCAGCCTGATGATGACGATGAGGTTTTATACCTCGAAAGCTCGTTCATTTAATAAAGAATGTTCTTCCTGGTCTTCGCAGTATTATTTATCATGAAGCTAGGACTTCCAAGTAGCCGCCTAATTACTGAGACTAATATATATATATATATATATATTATATATATATATATATTATATATATATATAGTAGTTATCATATATATTATATATATATATATAATATATATAATATATATATTATATACAAGTATATATATAGTTATATATAATTATATATATATATATATATAATATATATATATAGATATATATATATAATAAAAATACATATATATATATATATATAGATAATATATATAATATATCATAATATAGTATATATATATATATATATATATATATATATATATATATATATATATATATATATACATAGTATAGTATATATATAATATATATATATATACATATATATAGATATATATACTTTTATATATATATATATATATATACATAATATATTATCTATATATTTATATATATATATATATATATATATATATATATATATATATATATATGCACACATTCACTTATATATATCTATACGCAATATACAAATTTACATATATGTATATTTATTTATTTATTTATTTTGTATATACTCGTATCTTGAGACTAGTATGCATTTATATATATATATAATATATATATATATACTATATATATATATTTATATATATATGTATGTACCTAATATATATAATAATATATATATATATATATATTATATATTATATATATATATATAAATATGATATTATTATTATATATATTTAAATATGTATGTATGTGTGCATATACTCGAATGTTATTGAATTTAGCGTCTTTTATAGGTGCTCTTTTAACACAGTTATTCTTGTAATGCTAATGAAATATATTTCACTCGAAAAACGCACACATTCATACATTCATATTCAATGAAAAATCAATGGACATAAAAAAACAGCATGAAGTGTGTTATGAAATAAAATGACGGAAAGAGTCACTGAAAAGGCATAGTTTTTTTTTTTCCCTCCTCTCTGTAGTAAAGTGGTAGAAACTGGGATAAATAATCACGCGCCATATTTGAATTTTTAGAGCACGCAAATAATAAACTAAATGGAATATAGTTAAAAACATATCCTATTATTATTATTATTTTATTATTATTATTATTATTATTATTATTATTATTATTATTATTATTATTATTATTATTAACTGAGTTTAGTTCTCCAGAGGGCTTTCGAACAGCTGAGACCAAGATTATCGCAAGAACAGGAACAGTTGCAGTACTGTAACAGCATATGTGATGTGTTGTCTGAATATAGCACACACACGGCCTAGTTATTGTTTGGCATGACACTTTAGTAGGCGTTTGTGCCAGTCGTGTCACCGATCCTCGGCGTCCTGCTGATGTCCTTTTCGTACACTGAGCCTCATTGTTTTCCTCTTTATGTGCTCTGTGATACAGAGACCCTGTGAGCGACACTTCAAAAATCCTGTAGCAGCTGAATGGATCTAAATGCACTTCTATTATGTTAGACATCTTTTCAAAAGTAGAAAGGTGTGGACGCCAGCGCTCATCGCTCG
>NC_061097.1:53931224-53938724 GCF_015104395.2 Macrobrachium nipponense | reverse complement strand
ATTGTCTCCTGATAGTTTTCTTGTAGTTGAAATTGAAAGAGTTGACAAGTCAGACGCCCATTACATTTTCTGTATTTTGTTTCATTTTCTCCCTCTCCAAGTTATTTCTAGTTATCAGCTGTTGTTCTAAGGTTTGGTTGATTTTTTTTTTTCAATTGGTTGCAGCATTCATGTAAATGTCCACAATTCAGACGACAGACAATGGCATGTTTTGGACGAAGACCCCTTAAGGAAATGTCAGACTCTGCTTCAGCAGTTGCAGTCTATCCACAAAGCTGTAATTTATTCATGAAGTACGTTATTATGAGCATTATTTATTTTTGTGTATATCTCCCACCGGCGGTGCAGCAACAGAGGTTATCAACCGTGGCATGCTAATGAATTTGTAGCGACAAGAAAACTATTATAACGATTGGTAATTAGGATTAAAAAATAAAGCCATTTTTTTTCTTAGTAGGAATTATCACTCACTTTTTTTTGGTACTGGATGAGATTTATAAGATATATATATATATATATATATATATATATATACATATATATATATATATATTTAGGAGTAGGTTTAAGGAATTACAAGCGACGAAGCCATCATCAGCTTTTTATAAAATCAAATAGTTGCAAGGTAGCTAAATAAGCTACAAAATCATGAAGAAGCAGGTTTCTTTCTCCTGACATAATGGCACCAGCATGGAGGAATTGTGATCTGTTTGTTATAGCTAAAAACGACATCTAGACTGTCTTGGATTGAGAAGTCAGTCATTAGTAGGAAAAGAACATTGGCAGAGATGAGTAACAACACTCGTGCTTTCGACCATTGGCTCAAAAGAATGATTAGACAGGTTACAAGGAGGATGACGCATAAAAACTTACCTTAGTAACGTCTGGTGTATTCCTTCAACTTTACTTTGTAATGCATGAGAATTTAGTTATTAAAAGCCGTCATCTCGAGTGAATCCGCGTGTGCTTTGCCTTCTAGAAATTGGGTGACTACAGCATTCTTTTGTAAGTTTATTTTACTTCTTGAAAATGAGTAGATTCATTTACCGCTGGTATTAAAAGAAAATTGAGCACGACTAAAAGTGTGATCATCAACCTTCTGGTGTCCCTATTATAGCTATAAATATTGGAAAATAAGTTATCTGATAACGTATGGTATTAAATTTCATCTAGTAAGAAGTGATAATTTGGGCTTCGATGCTTCGAGAACCTTTTTGTTAGAGCTTAAACCACAATTAGACTGTCTTGGATTGAGAAGTCTGTCGTTTGTAGGAAAGGATCATTGGCAGAGATGAGTGACAATCAGGTGGAACGTCAAATAATAGTATGTTTACACTTTTTCAAAGTTGCAGTGCTTTCCCTTCAGCCTTTGTCATGGTATACTACTTATTAATTATGAGCTTAGTCATACAGTTCTTCAAATCATAAAAAGAACTGGTTGTCACCGCAGAGTGACCTGACTGCATGGAGAGAGGAACCATTGTTTTGATTCAGTTATATCTTCTGGCTTCTTTCTTGGACATTTTGACTCGAAGTGTGTTTTTGTATAAGAAAATAATTTTCAAAAATGTTTCTCATTTGGAAGGCGTGATAAAAAGGCCCCCCCCTCCACACACACACACACACACACACACACACACACACAAATTTGAGAAGTGTTCTCTGTTCAAAATAGGTAAGTACTTTTGTTCAAAGTAGTTACTCAGCAGTCCTGTGAAGCTTTTCCAGAGGTAGATTCTACATTGCCATTGCATCGAGTTTCAACAAGCACAGTCCAAATCTATATTTGGACTGTGCTTGTTGAAAAGTAATAACTTTGAATTGAGAAACACTAGGACTTCTCTCGATATGCACTCGGTCTGAAAGATGTGTCTTTTCTCCCTTTCTGAGGTAGAGTTTATGCTCTGACAATGTAGGGACAAACGTTAATCTCATATAGTGAGTAGGCAGCAACATCTTCGAAACTGTATATGGATACAATTGGATCATGTATGCTCAGAATCCCTCGGGTATTTTAACCTCATTCATTATGAGGCAAATCATTTTTTTTTTACATAGTATATGATTACACCTCCGACTGTATAATGCTGTATTTATAAATGATCCTTTTTCCAAAGTCTCCCATCCCTCTGTACCCTATTACTGTCTAATCGTACCTATTTAATGAGAATTCCTTGCTAGTTTGTATTTCATTCTATTTATAGAAATGGAAATCAAATAATTACAGCAGAAAGATGATGATAACAGAAATTTTTTTATTTTTGTTTGTTTGTTATGCCAGACTTGAAGGATAATACGATCCATTACATTGTCATCCACTTATAAGAAAAGTTCAGGTGTTCCAATCCCCCCCCCCTTTTTTTTATTTTTTTCGTCATTTACTTATCCACCTACTAAGCTATTTTTATCAACCTATTAAGCTATCTGTTGAACAAATTATATAACATAACATGTTACTGCCGTACTTAAGTAGTCTTGGATTCTGCGATCACTTTAGACCAGTAGAAATAGTAATGCAGAGGGAGATTTCCTTAGGGTTACAAAAGTTTTTTTTTTTTCTATTAATGTCTTGCTTGCTTCCCTCATCCTCAGGAACTTTCTGTATCCTTATCTATCAACGTCTGACTCTATAAGCGTTTGTCTACGAGATTTTCATAGGGAAAAATTTTATTTGACTTGAGTTTGAGATTTTAGGTATTAGGCATTCATTGTAAAGACTTGAAATCTTTACTGGCCACTTTTTCAGTCTGTACTCACTCTTAACAGTTCAGAATTAGAGAAAAAAGTAATCATGCGCTTCACAGTATCAAACTGTGTAAGATTATGATTGATGAGATCTGTGGCATAGCTAAAAGTGACAATTAACTATGTACTTCTGCCTAATCATTAGGTGAACATTGAGGGTATGGTTAGGAGGAGGTCAGTTTACAGAATTGGATTGTTCCCTTCTTTCAGCAAACTACTTTCAAGGGTGTTTCGGTCTTAACAGATACAAGTTACCAGACAGACGGCAAAATATTGTAGCGATGATTTTCATTGCGATTAAAAGTATCGAAATATCCCCACTCAGAATTCTTCTCATAAGCAAGTTGAAGTATTTAATGACATGCTAATATAATTAGACTGCGGTTTATTTTTTATTTTTTATTTATTTATTTATCTTTTTTAGGCGTTTGTATGCATCCTCCAGGAAGAAAGAAAGGATGTTTCCTTAGTGTTGTTTGAATTTTTATACCATTTCTTGGAAGGATTTATGCCACGGCTTACTGACATTCTTGCAATGGGAGTGTTTTAAAGTATTATTTGTCGAAAAAATTAAAGTAAAAAATTGCACCGAACTTTCTTCGGCGCAATCGACTTTTCTGTACAGCTTATGATGCTATATGAAACTCACAGCCACGGCCTGGTGGTGCCTGTGTTGTTAGCACCTATCAATAACGGGGACAGATGCATGGTCATGACTAAATTTAACCTTAATAAAAACTACTGAGGCTAGGGACTGCAATTTGGTACTTTTGATGGTTGGAGGGTGGATGATCAACATACAATTTATAGCTCTTTAGCCTCAGTAGGTTTTGATATCTGGAGGCGGACAGAGATAGTACGGACGGACAAACAACAACCCAAAGTTTTCTCTTACAGAAAGCTAAAAGAACTGCACGCATCATACAACTAAAAGAACTGCACCCATCATAAAACTAAAAGAACTGCACCCATCATAAAATTAAAAGAACTGCACACATCATGTAGTGAAATATTTGTTTTAATCGCATTCATTGGTGATTCTTACTGCGGATTCTGTATTTTATTAAATCTCTTGTAATTTAAGCACTTTATTTCTACATGATTTCTGATTTTGTATATTACCCGTCACTGAAATGATGTTCTGCAGATTTTGGTTAGAGCGAAATGTTTTTATTACTGGCGTATTTTAATACCACTCCACTGTGGTCAAATTACCCTGAAGGAGACGGATTTTGGAAATCGTGTGATTTGGCATTTGCAGTGTTTCACACAAGAGGATTTTAACTGAGCTGCAGCCGTTGTTGGAGAAGCAGAATGCTACAACTCCAAAATTGAAAGCAGCCTGATACGGAAAAAAGGAAATACCCAAGAAATTATAGTGACCAATAAGGTAAAAGAAGTTAAATATGAAAAAATCATTGTATCTAGATTGAACTTCTGGCGTTCCAATGATTCAACCACTTGACTGGGAAGATCGTCACATAATTTTCTCGCAGCTGTTATAAAACTTCAGTGAAAAACTGGTGGTACTCGATATCACGAAAGAAAAGGCTTGAGATTAATATTATGAAGTGTAAAAAAAAAATGGATAAATCTCTAGTCCTTGTCTAGCAGTGTGAGATTTGAATCAAGTACGGCCGAAGACCAAACTTGGAAACGCTATTGAAAACAGGATTGTATGATTAGTTGTTAAAAAATCCACAATTATATATTAAAATATATATTTCTATGTAAAAATAGAACAAAGATTTCCGGACACCTTAACGGTGTTCCTCCTCAGTGTAACGTTAAAATGTAAATATCCCATGATAACACTTTTTGGATAATATGATTATTGTTTGATTAGAAAATCTAAACATTCCTAAGATTAAACACGTCACCAAAAATCCCCCAAAATATTGATTTGAGACTTCAGAAATATTAATTTAAAAAGACCCTGGGATTAGGCATCGGATTTCTTAGACATGTGAACAATCACAAGATCGTTTTCGTAACAGTTCATCTCCCAACACCCATAATAATTTGCCCCAATCAATAATTTGATGAATTCCTGTGAGGAGATTCAGCAACTGCTAGCAGGTCTATACTCAGGAGATGGGGTCCATGCAAAATAGAGTGGCTTCGTCCGCATAAGCCACAATCTTGTATCCAAGGCCCCCAGATTCGACAGCAACAGTCCATGGGGAAAGCAAATGCCATTAATGGTGACTTTCAAAAATCATGAGATTCAGTTATAGTTACGTAACTGAATACTTCTGTTCTTTTTTTCAATGAAAACACACATTTTGTATAATTATATATATATATATATATATATATATATATATATATTTTCAGTGAACACACACATACGTGTATATATATGTGTGTATGTATTATACACATTATATATATATATTATAGTATATATATATATGTAATATTATATATAATTGCACCGTGTGCTCTTGTAGTCATGGTATGGCCGAGTTCTGTTCTCATTCACGGCAGAGTTCTTTAGACACATTGCGTTAAGGTGTGTGTGTGTGTGTGTTGTGTGTGTGTATATATATATATTATATATATATATATATATATATATATATATATAAAGTATCCAGTGATTCTAGATATGTTTGCGCATGGATTGACCAGCTTCCATAGGCGGAATGTAAAAGGAATTGACCTCGTACTCCATTGAAGGCCGTGCGTAGTGCAGGAGCCAAATGACTATTCCTCACTTTCCTCAGTTGACTGTTCCTCACTTTTCATCCCACATGCATGTGTGAAAGCAGTTGTCATTTTTTGTACTTGCAAACAGGTATAAATAAATGACAGCAGTGTGCGCACTGACACATATGTGAAAGTATATTTTCGTGTTACTGTGTCCTGTTGAGGGTGAACTGATTTTTTTCCTTTATATCTGCTTAAATTAGTAGTTACATTTACATACATACATACATACCCATATATATATATATATATATATATATATATATATATATATATATATATATATATATTTTATTTTTTTATTAGGATAGATGCATACACTTTTTAATCATGTGCATATATGTACATATTAAATTTTTGTGTATAAGAATGTGTATATCTATTATATATGCATTTTTTTTTTTTACACACACACACACACACACACACACACACATATATATATATATATATATATATATATATATATATATATATATATCACACACATACATATACATATATAATTTGAATTAATGTTTATGCGAGGGATGAGGAAATGAAGAACTAGATCGTTCTGAAATATGTCATGGAATGTAAAGGAAAACATGACCATATTATCCAGGAAGTGTTATCATGGGATATTTTGAGAAGCATTTTAAGAGCCATTGTTTCTAGCCTTGTGGAAACTACCCTCCCCTTTTATCCTTTTTGCTAATTTTTTCGATGAATCACTGTCGTCTTATTCACCGAAACATACGATTAGTTTTCGAATAATGGGAGAATGAATGAAGGTGCTTGATTTCCTTTGTGAAGATTCATTCTCCGAATGAAGGCGCATATGGAGGATTTTAATGAAGATTTATTTTCACGCAAATTAAGCCTTTTTTAGTATCATTAAAGTTCACAAAGAAAAATTTATTAAGATCCGTGTGCGTATATATATATATATATATATATATATATATATATATAATATATATATATATATATATATATATGAACAAAACTACGGCCACGGCTGTAATGATACTTTAATTATTGAATTATGGATAAGATCCTTGTGCAGAAACTTCAGGAACATCAGATGGTTCACATACTTATGCAGAAGGGTCACTAGCAACATGTTGAACTCCCTCAGCCCACATTAAACTATTCACAGCTGTCGTGTGTCCACTGTCGTGCATTCTGGAAATTGAAGTGCATCACCTCTGGCATACATATCGCATGTCCATGGTATGCCTTTCTTTTGCTCTTAAACACTTCTGAATCATATTTACCCTCCCTAAAAAAAATCTCGAAGGAAACAATCCACCCTTAATTTACAGTATAGCATTTTGGGGGCCTCTTCACCCTATCTGCATTCAGCACTTGTTTTTTTTTTTTTATTCTTTTCACATCACCTATGCAATGTTCACCATCCTAGTTCCTCTTTGGACGAGTGGTTTTCGTGCTTGGCTACCAATCCGGTGGTCCGAAGTTCGGTTCTCGGCTCGGCCAGCGCGGAATCAGAAGAATATATTTCTGGTGATAGAAATTCATTTCTCCATATAATGTAGTTCGGATTCCACAATAGGCTGTAGGTCTCGTTGCTAGGTGACTATAATTGGTTCCTGGACACGTAAAAATATCTAATCCTTCGGGCCAGCCCTAGGAGAGCTGTTAATCAGCTCAGTGGTCTGGTAAAACTATGATATACTTAACTTAGTTCACCCTCCTTTCCTTCATTCGTATTCAGCATACTTATATCACTTGCATGAAGTTTGACTCAACAGTTCCAACCTACAGACTCGCCTTAGTTTCTTCCCTAAGCTTCTGTACTGTTTTTGCTTCACTTAATTAGTGACTCGCCTTTTTTGTCATCCTACAATCATCTGTCATATCTACTCTCTAATACCTATACGAATCAGCCTGGTCTTCTACCAATCATAGTTCCAACTTTCTAGTCTCCGTTCAACCTCATAGCCTTACCTTTGCCTGCTTGCCGTTAACCTTCTCTATTGAAAGCTTTCCAACTCATATAGTGACTAATGCAGTTTCTCTCCACCTCCGTGAAACAGTAGT
>NC_061097.1:53923724-53926224 GCF_015104395.2 Macrobrachium nipponense | reverse complement strand
ACATTAGAATAACTATTCACGCGTCTGTCTGTAATTTTAAGACTTTCCAAACTTTTTACGGACAATTCTTGAATACCTGGGAAAAAAGTTAGCAAAACCAACTTTTTATTATATGTATGAAAATACATAAATAGGAAATTAGGTCATATAGAAAGTAAACTTCTGTAAATCGGCACCACTTTTCATAAGTCCACTGTGATGTAAATATGTCTACGCATAAAACTCGTACTTTTTTATTTCCAAGTGTAGAGATTCTTCTGGCACTTTTTTATTTCCAAGTGTAGATATCCTTCTGGTACTTATTTTTATTTCCAAGTGTAGACATCCTTCTGGTACTTACTTTCTTATTTCCAATTGTAGACATCCTTCCGGTATTAATTTTTATTTCCAATTGTAGACATCCTTCTGGCACTTTTTTAATTTCCAAGTGTAGACATCTTTCTGGCATTTTTAAAAAATTTTTTTATTTGGAAGTGTAGACATCCTTCTGGCACCTTTTTTTTTTTTTTTTTTTTTTTGTTTTTTTTTTTTTTTTTGCAATTGCAGACATCCTCCTGGCCCTTTTTTTTTTAATTTTTTTTATTTGCAAGTGTAGACATCCTTCTGGCACCTTTTTTTTATTTTTTTTATTGCAAGTGTAGACATCCTTCTGGCACTTTTTTTTTATTTTTTATTTGCAAGTGTAGACATCCTTCTGGCACTTTTTTTTTATTTGGAAGTGTAGACATCCTTCTGGCATTTTTTTTTATTTTTTTATTTGCAAGGTAGACATCCTTCTGGCTTTTTTTTTTTAATTTGAAGTGTAGACATCCTTCTGGCAATTTTTTTTTATTTTTTTTATTTGCAATTGTAGATATCCTTCTGGCACTTTTTTTTTTATTTGCAAGTGTAGACATCCTTCTGGTATTTATTTTTATTTCCAATTGGAGACATACTTCTGGCACTTTTTTAATTTCCAAGTGTAGACGTCTTTCTGGCACTTTTTTAATTATTTTTATTTGGAGTTGTAGACACTCTTCTGGCACTTTTTTTAATTTCCAAGTGTAGACATCCTTCAGTATCTGAACGTACTCCTTAGAAGATGGAGGAACATAATTCCATTAGCAAATTAAGTTGGGAATATTGAGAAATTAAGATGAAGTTGTGTATGTATTATGAAATTGGCAATGACATTCAACTATGAAAGATAGACGCAGCATTTTGTGTTAAGTGGGAAAGCTTGAAATATTAGTACAGTAGTTAAGTTGCTTCTATTTAAAGAAAAAACAATACCAAAGGTTTTACAGGAAGTTATCCATCAGAGGAAGAACAAGCAGAGCTTCAGAAAATATTTGTATATAAGTTTGGTCTGTACACATTAGTAAAGATGATTATGATTAGGGTTAAGTTACCTCGCAGGTAACACCTTTCCATTATCTTCAATAAGCGGTCTTCATGACTTGGTGATATATGTAATCATCAGGTATTAATATTTATATAAGTTTCAGGTTAAAGCGCCCCTAACCCGCCCGCCCTCCACACCACAAAAAAAAGAAAAAAAGTAACATTTAAAGTTCCATGGTGACAAAAAGTCCCCTTTGAATTAGTTATTGTCTGGTTTATATATTATGTATACTGATAATTTATCGCTTAAGGGAAGGGATCTTCATAATTATTTTGTTAAAATTCCTATATATACTGGAAAAGTGTCACTGTAGTTGTCTGTACGCAGAAATTATGCTTATGCTTTCGAATAGAAATTTGATACTGGCATTATTTTACTCTCCTATTAGGTTTGCGCATAGTATCCAAACGTAAGTGTGTGTGGTTGTATACATTTATGTTTGCTGTGTATTACAATTACCTACACATCGTCAGTTGGTGAGGACACCAATATTGTTTTAGAACTTTATGTCATCCCAGAGGTAAGTACCATATAACACTTGACTTATTCTCAACTAAAAAGGTTTGTTGTTTTTCTCCCAGTAAATCTGAAGAAAATATTTATAGTCCCCAGAACTTTTATATTCAGTTATTCTTATGAAGTCCTGATTACCACTTTTTTTATTTCTTTTCAACACAAATTTCTCAGGAAAGCCGAACTGAGAGCTAAGGATTTTAACGTTGTGAAGAAACTTCTCCGTAATGGTTTCTCTTGAAGTTTTCATCGTGTGAACACTTTCCAATAAATGAATAATGTCTAGTTTTCTGTACCATGACCAATGATTAAGAAAAGGTCCTGTTGGAAAATTACTGTACTTAGGAATTTTCATATTTAAATATTAAATATATATCTTAATTGACTTCATGCCTGAAAACATTTTGATTTAAACAGGGCTTTGAGCTAACTGACCAGTAACTTATGGGATGCAGTGGTTTCAATTTGGTGTTCCTCCATAGTTTAGAAAATACGTCAGTGAAACATTGAACATTGTAGCCTCAGCAGTAGGTAGGTATACCGAGAATGAACAATGAAAACCTTCATGTTTCATCATAAGTTGAATATGCGCAAAAGGTTCTT
>NC_061097.1:53911224-53918724 GCF_015104395.2 Macrobrachium nipponense | reverse complement strand
ATTCCTATTCTAAGGAATGGGGTCCTTGCCCTATAGAGTCCTGTAGGTTTCGAGAAGGACCCAACAGATCCTTCAGGGCATCGCCATCGCCGAGCAAGGTGAAGATAGTCGGTGAAGTTATGAATGACGAAAGTATGAGTTTAGTCGTGTCTCTATAGAAGGGGGTTTATTAACATCGTCTAGAAGGAATAAGTAAAATTTGAATATGGAGAATGATTATTATTATTATTATTATTATTATTATTATTATTATTATTATTATTATTATTGATGCTAAGAAATTCACAGTCTCGTGAAGAACAATCTGTGTAATAGAAAGCCACAATGATATAGTATACTATATAATTATATAAAATAAACATAGTAATATAGTTTACTATGTAATAATTATGGGTTTTTATGACACATTATTATTATTATTATTATTATTATTATTATTATTATTATTATTACAGGAACCTTATGCACATAGAGTTATACTGGCTGATTTCACAATATTTGCCGTCAGTGATATACCGTTATAGACTAACTGCCTGTATGCCGATTTCTTTCAGGGACGACACAAATTTTCAAAAAACTCTCTCCCTCTCTCTGTAAATTTCCCCAACGCAGGAATTTTTTTGCAGCAGGCATTTACTCAAATGGAGTTTTACTATCTATGGGATTCCTTGATAAGCTTGTATCTGGTCTGTGTGTGTGTGTGTGTTTGTATGTCACTCCTGTATGTGTGTGTGTGTGTGTGTCCTATATGTATAAGTCTATCTCTTGTGTGTGTGTGTGTGTGTCTGTCTGTCTCTCTCCTGTATGTGTGTGTCTCCTGTGTATGTGTCTGTCTATCTCTCTTGTGTGTGTGTGTGTGTGTGTGTGTCTGTCTGTCTCTCCTGTCTGTGTGTGTCTCCTGTGTATGTGTGTGTCTATCTTTTGTGTGTGTGTGTCCGGCTCTCCTGTATGTGTGTGTGTCTGTCTATCTCTCTGTGTGTGTGTGTGTGTGTGTCTGTCTGTCTGTCTCTCCTGTCTGTGTGTGTCTCCTGTGTATGTGTGTATGTGTCTATCTTTTGTGTGTGTGTCCGTCTCCCCTGTATGTGTGTGTGTCTGTCTGTCTCTAGTGTGTGTGTGTGTGTGTGTCTGTCTATCTTGTGTGTGTCCGTCTCTCCTGCATGTGTGTATGTGTGTGTCTGTTCTAGTCGGGTAAAAGAGATGCGGTACGAAGTCATTCTTTTTACTTAAATGTCTCTGGATGTCGCTGTCATCGCGTTTTTGTTTCTGCGCACAGCTGCTGAAGCAGCAGCAGCCGTAGCAGCAGCTAGCAGCTGTATTCACATCAGCAGTAATACAATTTTGCCAAATGGCAAGAATTAAAGCAGAAAACTAGAGCAGCAGCAGCAGCACAGCAGCAGCAGCAGCAGCAGCACAGCAGCAGCAGCAGCAGCATCAGGGGCATAAAAAAGAACGAAACAAACAAATAAAAGCATGTGCGAGTCTGGATGTGTAACCTCGACCTTGGCCAAGAGTTTTTAATGACATACAAAAGAGCTCGGCGGAAATGAGAAAAAAATACGTCCTCATTAATACATCACGTGAGCAATTTTCACCTAATGATCAATAGTAGCTCTAGTGCGTGTGTACCTGCTCTCTCTCTCTCTCTCGTCTCTCTCTCTCTCTCTCTCTCTCTCTCTCTCTCTCTCCATTTTTCTCTCGCTGATTGATTTCCCGATGATGGAATATTTCATTTACTTTCAAATTTTTCCACCGCTACAATCAGTAATTCAAGGTCCCCTTTAGGCTGCGTTTTATTCACTCCTTTTTCTTTTTCATTTTCTTTTTTTTCCTTTTCTCTTTCGTTTATTTTTGTTGTTGTTGCGTGAAGAAACTTTACACGCCTTTTTTTTTTTGCGTTTGTGCAAGCAGGCGAAGATGTGTGCTTGGCGATTGTTTTACCTGATTTAGGTTACAGGTCATCTTTTGCCATTAGCTATGTTAGCGTCGAGTTCATTTTTGCCTTTTTTTTTTTATTTTGTTTGTGTTTATCTCGTCCTCATTTTGCGTACTTGGCAACCTTTGCACAGCTGATGTCTTGTTGTTGTTGTTGTGTTGGTCTGTCAGGACGTTGATGTGAAATTGCAGCAGGCTGTTCATTCTTCTTCACCGGGAATTTTGGGTTGATATATTTTCATCGGTTATCTGGAAACGTTTGTTTATTCAGGAAGTGGTTAATGAGTGGATCGTTGAAGGTAGGATCTCGTGTATACAAAGCCATAGCATTACGTTTTTGGATATTATATATATATATATATATATATATATATATATATATATATATTATATATATATATATATGTATGTGTGATATATATATCTATATCTCTATATCTATATATATATATATATATATATATATAAACATACGTACGTACATACATATAATATCCTGAACGCAAGGATATATAAATATATATGTCTGTGCATACACACACACACACACACACACACACATATATATTATATACATTTATATATATATATATATATATATATATATATATATATAGAGAGAGAGAGAGAGAGAGAGAGAGAGAGAGAGAGAGAGAGAGAGGGGGGGGGAGAGAGAGATAATATATATGTATATATACATTATATGTATTTATAGATATTTCACACATACATACATACATATCTATATATAATATATATATATATATATATATATATATATATATATATATTATATATATAAAGTTTATGTGCGTTTATAGAGAGAGAGAGAGAGAGATGAGAGAGAGTAGGAGAGAGAGAGAGAGAGAGAGAGAGAGAGAGTGTGTGTGTGTGTGCAGGAAACGGGAGAGTTGTTGTTGTTCATGTCCTGTACAGCGTGTGTGTGTATGCGTGTGTTGTTGAAACGAGTTGGCCGAAGAACTTTAGCGAGGAAGGTGGAAAGCTTGTCCCATCGGCGGCCCGGACCGGCTTACAGAAGCTCAGGCACTGGGGAGTTAATCCATGACACTCCTCCTCCTCCTCCTCCTCCTGCAGGAGCAGCAGCATCAGCATCAGCGGCCCTGTGTTAAAGGTTCTTCTCTCCCCTCTCTCTCTCTCTCTCTCTGCGAAATAATCTCTTTACAACAAAAATCCATAATGAAATGGGAGAGGCAGCATTTTTCTCGATGTCTCGGCCTCTCCGGGATAAGACAGGGCCGCAGCAGCACCCCAATGAATAAATTTCGTATCTTTTTTTATATTTTTTTCTGTTCCGTGGCGACGAAAAGAGTGAGATTTCTTCTACCGGAGACATGTTGGCATGTGGCGAAAAGTCTTTCTCTTTCTTTTAATTTTATTATTATTTTTTTTTTTTGCTCGGGATTCGGATGACGAAAAAAAAATATAGTTGCCGCATCTCTGATGAATATAATTTTATATCATTATTTTGCGTTGGGTAGTTTTCGTCATTACAGCTGTCATGGTTATACTCTTACAAATTACTTAAACGATCCTTATCATGATTTTCATTGTAGTGACGCTTCGTACCTACTTCTGTATCAAATAACATTGTGGTAAATTACGAATGAAGGCAGCTTTGAGTGTCATTATACTAAATACTACATCGAGTTGAAATAAGCACATTATAAACGACAGATGCTTTTTTTCCGTCATTATTGGGCCATTCGCGGTTACGTACCGTAAAAAAAAAAAAAAAAATACCAGACGTTTTCCTGAATGGACGACATAATGATAAAATGGTTATATGAGCCTTATGAAAATAGAATGACAGTATCCATAAGACACCGTGATCAATGGAAATCTCGTTTTCATTGAACCATTCAAACGATGACGATAAAATTATCCAGTGTTAAGCGTAATACTATGATCGTAAATTTATATCCTAATTTAGGAATGCGATCTTCACTCTTCTTTACTCTCAACTTTATAATTCTGGAAATAACATAGCATAGCCAAATTATTTTCATTCTTGATAAAGTCAACTGCGACCGTAGCTGTTAGCGGAGAATTATACAATTATACACATAAAAACCTTTATTTTTAGAAAGCGCGTACATTTGTACGAACGTTCAGATTCTACTTAATTATAACTTAATTATACGTTTCTGTGATATATGATTTTGTCCTCGTAAACGATAATTAGTGATTTTTGTAACTACATTGGTGTATACGTAATACATATTTTTTATTATTATTTATCTGTTTGCCTCTGGGGCTGAATGTCTATCACACAATAATGGTTCATATTCAAATACACACGTAATTATATAGATATAATATATATATAATCTACATATATAATAGAATAATTATATATGATATATATATTATTATATATATATATACTATAAAAATGATACTTACATATATATATATACTGTTTTGCCTCTGGGGCTGAATGGCTATCACACATAATGGTTCATATCATAACAGTTTATATATATATATATATATATAATTAATATATACATATATATATATATAATATATATATATATATATATATATATATATATATATATATATATATATATATAACTTTATAAAAATGTATATTTATGTTGGCAAATTATGCTCGTTATACATAGACGACATGTCATATATGATATTACTTTGTGTATATATATATATATATATATATATATATATATATATATATATATATATTTATTATTTTTATATTATATAAATATCGCCCCTATAATATTGAATAAATATACATCACAGCTAGAGGGTTGCTATGGCCGTAACCAGAGTTATACAAACGAAATAGCATAATCAACATATATACATATATATTTATATATATATATATATATATATATATATAATATAATATATATATATATATATATATATAATTGCTTACAACAGTGAGTCTAGTAGAATAGAGACGTAGTTTGATGTACGTGTGTGTATGTATGTATGTATGTATGATGTATGTATATATATATATATATATATATATATATATATCTATATATATAACATATATATACATATATACATATACATATACATATATATATATATATAATATATATATATATATATATATATATACACACACATACACATCCAGAGAAGCAGCAGATACAGCGCGCGCCATCAGAAAGAAGCGCAAAGATAATCCACTTTCGCCAATAAACGCACAGGAGCAATTCCTTTCATGGAGAGAGAGAGAGAGAGAGAGAGAGAGAGAGAGAGAGAGAGAGAGAGAGAGAAAATATGCAGCTGAATTCGCCGACACATTTTTGGGAATGTTCCCGAGTCATATTTTTATTGGGTTATCGGCTTCACTCCTACCGATTGCTCTGCCTCGGCGGAGGAGGAGACGGCCGGGATGCTGCTACTGCTCTGTTCAGGTATTGATGACACCTGACCAATAACGTGGTATAGATTTCTTGGCTGCGAAAAATTCGGTCCTAATGTCTACACGCGTAGTATTCGGACATAATGGGCGTGCGGAATTAGGCGTCGTAGTAGTAGTAGTAGTTATGGCGGTGGTGGTAGTATAGTCGTATATAGTATAGTCATGGTGGGCGAACGTCGCATTCGTAAGTCATGGGAATATGATGTTTCTAGCGGCGCGTCGCGTCTGATGAAGGGGGGTTGGGTTAGGGGGGGGGAGGGAAAGGCAGAATTAAGGAGATAAAAGTCATTTGCATGTTGGTGAATATTTCAGCGTAATGAGGCTGTAATGGCATTACTCATTTCGTGTGTTAAGGGCGGAATACGTCAGGGGCGCAGCAGGCGATCGGAATTCTGAAAGAATAGTGTCGGGGCTCAAAAAAGGAAAGAAAAATTGGCTTTCCACATTACGCAAATTACTCTCTAGTAGTTGTAGAGAAAGAGAGAGAGGCCTCTCTCGCTTTCCCTTGAATGATTTGTAAATGAGTAACGAAATTTGGGGCCACCCCCAAAGAAAAAAAAAAAAAAAATGGTCGATGTTACGTAGCTCATTATACTTCGCGTCTTTTGCTGGAACGGAGTCTCTTTCAGGAGCGTCGTTTGGAAACTTATTTTTCTTCACTGTTCGATGATTATGTTTCAAGTTTTCCAGGCGCCTCAATTTCCCCGCAACGATCAGATCCTCGTATGGACTGCATGAAGACGCTGGTTACCTCCCGTGGGCGTGCAATAATTCCCCCCTACACCCACACCCACACCCACACCTACACCCACCAGCTCCCAGTTACTTACAGAAGAAGTTCGTAGGATCTTTCATCGGACGGAAAAAACGAAGCTCTCTTTCCTCATAACTGGAGTAAGCGGTTGCTCTGGGATGTGTGTGTGCGTGCGTGCGTGCGTTTGTGCGTCCGTAGGGGTGTCGTCGTCGCCCGGGACGGCTGGCTGGGTTGTTACCCCCCCAGGGAGGGGAGGGGGGGTTTAGAGGGGTTTGGGGTTAGTGGACCCTGCTGCTGCTGGTGCTCGTCAGCTTGGAAAGGAAAAGTGAAAAGCAAGAGAACCAGTGAGGAAGGAAGTGAGGAATGCAGGATGGAGGAGGGGAAAAGAGAAGGGAAGAATGCGTGTATGTATGTCTGCGTCTGTCTGTCTGTCTGTATGTACTATGTAGGGAAGACGGGGGTTTTGCGGGACTCAGAAGGGAGAGAAAGAGAGAGAGGAGGAAGCAGACTTGCAAGGGAGCCCCATCTATCTATCATTTGACCGGATGGCCGAAGCGAACGCTTCGGCAAGAATTGGTATAAACTCGATGATCAGCGATGGAAGGTAGCGAGTGTCTCCCCCCTCCCACCTACCCTCCCCTCCCCCCTTTTTTTTTTCCACTCTTGTGGAGTTGTAGGGACAAGCACGTCATCCCCGAATTGCCCCTGCGCCCGTCTTTTCGCTGTTTTTCCTACCCGGTTTGGGTGTCCGGGTGTGTGTGTGTGTGTGTGCGCTTATGCTTGCAAGCAAGCAAGCAAGCATAGGAGGACGAGGAGAGGCAACAGCACCACCGCTCGTCGGCGTCCATATCCCGCCGACTGACTCCTCGCTCCGTGTGAGTGTGACGCTGGCTGGCTGAAATATTTATTCTTTGGCGCACTATACTCTTTTCAGGCCTTTTTCCCCTCCCCCCCCCCCACACCCTCCCTCCCCCCTCCCTTTTTTTTTTATCCAACTCTTACCGCCAGGGCTTCTTTAATTTCGTTCATTCAGAACGATTTCATTCATCCTTTTCCTCCCTCTCCCCCGCCCCCCTCACCACTCTTCCCCTCCCCCGAAAAACACACTGCTCCCCCCTGCTCCTCCTATCCTAGCCCACCCACCCCCTGCCCCCACACAAAGATTAGTTCAGGTGATAGGAAAAAAAGAAAAAACAATGCGTAAAAGGGAGGAATTTGTTTCAGGGTTGGCATGTTTCTCCTACTTTCCCCAGTTAACAAAAAATAAATAAAGTCCAGTCGGTCACTTAAAAGTTGCCGTTTTTTTTTTTTATTTATCTCTTTTTGACGTTTTGATTTAATTTTTTTTTAGTCATTGACTTAACGACGGGTTTTGCGTGTT
>NC_061097.1:53906224-53908724 GCF_015104395.2 Macrobrachium nipponense | reverse complement strand
TATATAGATATATAATATATAATATATATAGATATATATATATACATGTAAATTTATATATATGCATATATATAATCATATTGATAGATATAAATATATGTAAAGCAGAAACATATATATATATATATATATATATATATATATATATATATATATATAGAATTATATATATTATATATACACATATTTTATGCCTTATTAATTTTTTATATATTTATATCTATATATACATTTATATATTTATTCTATAATTTATATTTAATTTTTCCAACAAAGATTGCATGTACTTTTTACAATAATATATATATTATATCTATATCTATTAGATATACATATATATACATGAATATTTATGCTTATATTTATATATACTTATATCTATATATGCATACATATATATTTATTCTATAAAATTTATTATTTAATTTTTATAACAAAGATTGCATGTATTTTGAGTTACAATGGTAAATAAATATATTAAACGATTTTGTGACTTAACATTCACGAATATATATATATAATATATATATATATATATATATATATATATATATATATATATGTAAATATATATAATATATATATATATATATAATATATATATATATATATATATATATATATATATATATATAAAATCCATCCCCAAAATTTATTTCTTAAATTTTTCAACAAAGATTACATGTATTTTGAGTTACAATGCCAAAGAAATATATTAATCGATAGTTGTGACTTTACATTTACAAATATGCGCGCGAACAAGTAGCAAGACTCACACACACACACACACACGCACACAACACACCACACACACACACACACATATATATATATATATATTATTTATATGTGTGTGTGTGTGTTTTGCTACTTGTTCGCGCGCATATTCGTAAATGTTAAATCACAAATATCTTAAATATATTTTCTTGCAATTGTAACCTAAAATGAATGGAATTTTAGTTGGAAAAATTTAATAATTTTTTAAGAGTAAATGTATATATATATACATATGTATTCGTTTTTATGTATACATACATACATATAATATGTGTATAATTATATTATATATATATAATAATAATAATAATAATAATAATAATAATAATAATAATAATAATAAAATATAATAATAATAATAAAATAAATAATAATAATAAAACTAAAAATTATGATAAAACATTGTTTTTGAATGTTCATCAAGTCCTTACTTTTTCATTATTTGCCTTTAAAAGTAAAATACTACATACTATAATATATCCGTACTCAAGACAATAATTCATGTTTAAATGACAGTGTAGTCAGTTTTTTCTTTGAGCGGTTTTTTATATTTTAATTTGAGATTAAGGAAATATAAAGCTAATACATTTGCAAAGAGCAACGCGCACGTAAAATTTTGCAATATCTCTCTCTCTCTCTCTCTCTCTCTCTCTCTCTCTCTCTCTCTCTCTCTCTCTGTATATTCTTTATTTTTTTTTATATATATATATATATATATATATATATATATATATATACATATATATATTCTCTCTCTATGTATATTCATTTATTATATATATATATAATTTATATATATTATATATATATACACACACCACATATATATATAAATTTTTATATATATATATGTATTAATACTTATACATCTCTATATTATGTATATAAGTATATATATTTTTATATATGTATATGAATAATTATACATATGTATATATATATATATGTATATACCTAAATAATACACATTATATGCATATGTATGTATGCACAAACCCTTACAATATATGCATTACGAAGATTAATTATTTGATGTACCCAGTTTTTTCATTTTTTTTTTGTCCTGTATTTCAAGTTTTGGGTCAAAGGAGAATTTCTTTCCCTTAACTCCGAGCTTATTATGTTCCTTTGGTAGATTACATGTCATCGTATTTCAACGAATTCTATTAACAATTAACTTATGCGTTATTTTTTTGTTTTTTGCATCGTTAAATACAGGATGTTTTTCTAGGAATTTCGTTTAATGCTTTATTATTTTTAGCTCGTCTCGAATATAATGAATGGAATTTGGTCTTTTATACACGCCTGAAATGGACAAACATGCCCTATATACGAATATAGCTAATATGTACTGTCCCACGCACACGCAAATATAATGTCTGTATGTATATAAAATATATTTATTTGCATAATGTATTTATTTGTCGGAATATATTTACTTTTGTCCTTATGATATATATAATATATATATATATATATATATATATATATATATATATATATAAATTAGACTTTATTTATATATAAATATATATATATATATATATATATATATATATATTATATATATATATATATATATATGTATATATATATGATATATATATATATATTGTATATATATATATATATATATATATATATTATATATATATATATCATAATTATATACATAAATTTTTTTTTCATCATGTATATATATGATTATATATATATATATATA
>NC_061097.1:53866224-53898724 GCF_015104395.2 Macrobrachium nipponense | reverse complement strand
GCTTAGAGCTATCGGCTAATCATTTTTATATAAAATAAATGCATAATTATTTTAGCAATGAAATAGGTACAGGTAACTCGTATAATTACATACATAAAAAAAAAGGACTTTCAATTTTGACTGTATGAATACGATTGTTGAGATTTTTAATGAAATCGGGAGACGGGAATTACACTTCATCTTACAATACTGTATAGATTGTTTCAAAGTATTGATCCAAAAATGCGGTAAAAGTTCTTTGGGTGAATGACCCTTTACTCTTGGTCCCTCGCATACTTATAGCATAAACTTGCGCATTTTTAAATACTATTTTGCAGTTTTATATAGTTGTTGCAAGTCTTAGAATAGTGTGGGTGTACTTGTTATGCAGGAGTTAGTGGGTTATAATGTTGAATATACAAGTTAAAGGAAACACATTCCCTCTAATTTACATGTAAAGGAAACACATTTCCTCTAATTTGCAATTAAGGGAAACAACTTCCCTCTAATTTACAATTAAGGGAAAAACATCCCATCTAATTTACAATTAAAGGAAACAACTTCCCTCTAATTTACAATTAAAGGAAACTTATGAACTCTAATTTACAATGAAGGGAAAACATCTCATCTAATTTACAAGTAAAGAAAACACATTCCGTCTAATTTACAATTAAATGAAAAACATTCCGTCTAATTTGCAATTAAAAGAAACACATTCCCTCTAATTTACAATTAAAAGAAACACATTCCCTCTAATTTACAATTAAAAGTAACACATTCCCTCTAATTTACAATTAAAGGAAACACATTCCCTCTAATTTACAATTATAGGAAAAACATTACCTCTAATTTAAAATTAATGGAAACAACTTCCTTCTAATTTACAATTAAAGGAAACACATTCCCTTTAATTTACAATTAAAGGAAACACATTCCCTCTTATTTTACAATTAAAGGAAACACATTCCCTCTTAATTTACAATTAAAGGAAACACATTCCCTCTTAATTTACAATTAAAGGAAACACACTCCCTCTTAATTTACAATTTAAGGAAACACATTCCCTCTAATTTACAATTAAAGGAAACACATTCCCTCTTAATTTACAATTAAAGGAAACATTCCCTCTTAATTCACAATTAAAGGAAACACATTCCCTCTAATTTACAATTAAAGGAAACATTCCTCTAATTTATAATTAAAGGAAACATTCCCTCTAATTTATAATTAAAGGAAACACATTCCCTCTAATTTACAATTAAAGGAAACACATTCCCTCTAATTTACAATTAAAGGAAACACATTCCCTCTAATTTACAATTATAAGAAACACATTCCCTCTAATTTACAATCAAGGGAACACATTCCCTCTAATTTACAATTAAAGGAAACACATTCCCTCTAATTTATTATTTAGGGAAAGACATTCCCTCTAATTTACAATTAAAAGAAACATTTCCTTTAATTTAAAATTAAAGGAAACAACCTCCTTCTAATTTACAATTAAAGGAAACACATTCTCTATAATTTACAATTAAAGGAAACACATTCCGTCTTATTTTCAAGCCACTATTGAAGCTCGTTTAGAAAAAAAATGTACCTTCTTGCATACATCCTATCTCTTCATAATATTTATTTTTACAAATTGAATTTTCACTGCTAGAAAAGAGAACGTAGATTGGATTGACCTCAGCCCCTCCCTCAATTCGGAATGGATGTAACCACTATAAACTGACTGGTGTATAAGCTGGCATATTTTTTGTCGTTTCAGTTTGCCAGCCATTGGGAAATCCTGCGTTAGTGTATTGAAAACATTTCATTTATATAGTATCTATTTAAAGATAGGAAATGATATCCTTTGAATATATTCAGCGAGGGAGAATCTATTTTACTTCTGGATTGCAAACTTCACCTCTCATAGAGCCCCTGTGTAGGCTATATATCCCCCTTACTTAGCAGCAAGTCGTGAATAGTTCAAGAGAGGAGGCCTTCTCCGAGAGCAAAATGACAAAAGCGGAGAAAAAAATGAGATGCGAAAGTGGCCAACCGATGGGGTATGAATTTACAAGATTTAGCCGGATATTCAATGTAGCTGGTTGGACTTAACAAGTGCTCTCATGATTGCGTGGAACGTTCAATCAAGTACAATCGATGACAGTTTATTGAAAATGGTTTTTGATGCGGAAAAGACCCAGGAGATTTTACATAATTCTTATTAGAATCCATTCACTGAGAATTGCATTCGTTCATATAACTGCCGTGCTTGCGTAATTATCCATTGCGCGCCTCTTTCTAATTATTAACCACCATATTATGCATACTTTTTCTTGGCGCTCTCTATGCTGCACGTTAAAGGGCTTTGGAGAATCTGTATTATTTTCTTTATCTTTTAAAATATGACCATCTAAGGTGATTTCGTTATATTTACTATGGTTGTGAGAATGTGTTTTTTTCTGTCTTGAAAGATTATGTTCCTGGGTTGATACTCCAGAGGGATTTGAATAATTATAATTGTTGAAGGTGAGCTAACTTTCAGATTTCGAAACGTTGATGAAACGGTAGTTTGAATGTACATTATTTTTTATTCTTTGTAAGTGCGGAAGTGTAGGTATATTTCCGAATTTTACAGTGATGAAAAATGAAAAACATTAATCTCTACGAACGACTGATCTCGGACGAATTTTTTTAAAAAGTATTCATGAGTTCATAAGAGAGAAATCTTTATATTGTTGATGGCAACCGCACCAGAACAAACAGTAAGACATCCTAGTGGTATAATAAACTTGTTACATGTAATTTTCAGATGAATTTTATATATATTAAAAAGAAATGATTTAATGAAAATATTACAAAATTTGATCCGTATATTTTCCAGATAAACACAAAAAATTGAGGAAACTTATTTTGATATTCCAAATTTCATTAAGTCATTGATGCCCTTCGTTTGATATATATCGAATAAAGATATAGATTGTACATTTTAAAAAGAATTGTTTTACAACTTATTTACTAGGCCTAATAAAGGGTAGCCTTAATTTTGTATCGTTAAGTATTCTAAAAACTGAGGCATCCAACAATTTGATCGTCGGAAATGATGTCGATAGACTAAAAAAAAAAAAAAATAATAATAATAATAATCCAGTCTAGAATCTCTCTCTCGGCTTACATTTCATACTACTACATTGCTGCAGATTACACTTAGTATATCTGAAGAGACTCGATTTATAACCGAAGACCACCTGATGTAAAATAATATATATATATATATATATATATATATATATATATATATATATATATATATATATATATATATATATGTATATATATATATATATATATATATATATATATATAAATATATATATAGATATATAATATATATATATATATATATATATATATATATATATAGTATATATATATATATATATATATATATATATATATATATATATATATATATATATATATATATATATATATATATATATATATATATGTATATATATATATATATAGTATGTATATATATATATATATATATATATATATATTTATATATATATATATATATATATATATATATATATCAAATGAAACGAGACACCAGTAAGAATATCTTGCCACGCACAAAATTTTGTCTTCTTGCTATAAACACAAGTCGGCCGTAGGCGGTTATAGTGCCGTCTTTACACCTCATGCGGTGAACTGTAGGTGTTACTTAAAGGTTATTTGCTGCAACCTCCTCCATTCCTTTTACTGCACCTCCGTCCATATTCTCTTAATTCTGTCTTGCTTTCCACCTTCTCCAAATAATTGTTTCCAAGTGCAACTGCTTTGAGGTTGTCGTCCTGTTACACCTTTCAGACCTCTTTACTGTCAGTTTCCCTTTCAGGGCTGTATGACCTCTTAGGTCCCAGCGCCAGGCCTTTGGTCTAAATTCTATTTTATAATCGTCTATAATCACAAGTTTGCATGCCGTACACAAACAGGGAAGTTAAAAAAAAAAAAAAGAAAAAAAAAAAAGGGCAGCAGCAAGGGAGAGTGGGGACACCTTGTTATTGTCCTTCTGTAAAATGGCCTGTGCGGGATGCACCTGGACTATTATTAGACATGAGGTCACGGCTGACTTCTCAGTAATGCCTGAGCGATTGTTGATTCCGAGTAAATCGAGTTGCACAGGACTCCTTTAAAAACGGGAGTTTTAAAACATTCTTGTAATTGGTGCGGTGCCTGGACCAGGCGTCGGCAGCTGCTCGCCTGGAATTTCAGCCACACTCTCCAGTTACACCAAGCTGTTTATTGGTGGTCAAAGATAGATGAGTACTATTATACGATTCAAAGGCCTGGCTGGGCGTGATGGAATTTGCGTATTTCATTTAAAAGTAATAAAGTTCACAAAACTTTGTAGTTGATTTGAATTTGCGTAAAGGATGTTACATTTTTTTAGTAAAAACGTTTTTCAAATCTAAAAATCTAAAACATTTTCTATCGATATGAGGTGTTTTGATATATCATATTCTTTGCAGAAATGGTTCATTAAAATGAACATTTTATTAAATAAATATGAAAAAATATAATATACTATTCAAAGGGCTGGGCGTGATGGAATTTGTGTATTTCATTTAAAAGTAATAAAGTTCACAAAACATTGTAGTTGATTATGTATAAAGGATGTTACATTCTTTTTAATTAAAACGTTTTTCAAATTAAAAATTTTATCTATCGATATGAGGTGTTTTCACATATATTTTTTTTATAGAAATGGTTCATTAAAGTGAACCATGTGAAACTAATGGAATGAATGGTCAAAAGATTCATTTTAGTAAATAGATATGAAAAAATATGATATACGATTCAAAGGGTTGGGCGTGATGGAATTTGCGTATTTCATTTAAAAGTAATAAAGTTCTCAAAACTTTGTAGTTGATTATAATAAGTGTAAAGGATGTTACATTCTTTTTAATTATAACGTTTTTCAAATTTAAAATTTTTTCTATCGACGTGAGGTGTTTTGAAATATCATATTCTTTGTAGAAATGATTAATGAACCATGTGAAACTAATGCAATTAATGGTCAAGAGATTCATTTTAGTAGATAATTACACGCCACTTATAGTGCATTTATACAAACTTGTTGGAACTTTATTAGAATATTATTGTCCTTTTAATTAGATATCTACCCATCTTGTGTTTTATTGTTTTTATGAAAACAATAAAACACAAGATGGGGGGGGGGGCCGGGGGGAGGTGATGAATTATTTATTTATTTGTTGATATATCTTGTCTTTTTTAATGAGTGATCTCTTCTTTCTGCATTTCCTATTACTTTTTTACTTCTTTCTAATGAGCCCCATATTTTTTGGAAACTTTTAATTTCAAGTCAGTGGCCCCTTTGGTGGGTTTGTTCCATATAAATAAGGTTCATCTTCTGAACAACAACAACAACAACAACAATAATAATAATAATAATAATAATAATAATAATAGTAAAATCATCATTATGAGATTTCCATGTACTTTCCAGACTGGATGGAAAAAGTTTTAAGAAGAATCCAGTTGTGAATCCCCAGTATCATATGAGCGCATGGAGTTGTCTCGGCAATTCCTGGAATATATAAATACGATTAAAATTATGTATGTATGGGGATGAGATAAAAATTTTTAATGATCCTACTGTTGAGAGATTTCATATTCTTGTTAAAAGAGCCTACTGTTGAGAGATTTCATATTCCTGTTAAAAGAGCCTACTGTTGAGAGATTTCTTATTCTTGTTAAAAGAGCCTACTGTTGAGAGATTTCATAATCTTGTTAAAAGAGCCTACTGTTGAGAGATTTCATATTGTTAAAAGAGCGTACTGTTGAGAGATTTCATATTCTTTTTAAAAGAGCCTACTGTTGAGAGATTTCATATTCTTGTTAAAAGAGCCTGCTGCTGCCCCTTTCTCTCTCTCTCTCTCTCTCTCTCTCTCTCTCTCGTGTTGGAACCGTGTTCTTGTGCTCGTCCCGGGTACCTTGAAAGGAGCTTGAAAGGAAGCCACTGGTTACCCCCCCCCCATCCATGAATGGGAGAAGCTCGCTTTTGACCTGATTTCACACATATCTTCCCTCTCCTTCTGCTCTCCTCAGCTTGCCTCCGAGGCATCTGTTTGAATAAGTAACCCTTCGAAGTAGTAGGGGGAATCGACGGAGCCCAGATACGTAGCAGGACTGGTCATGGTCACAGGAGTGTGTTTGTCGTTGGGAAGTTACTAATGTACTTCTCCTACACAGCCTTGGCCACTCGAAGTCGTTTTGGTGGTGTTTTATGTTCTTATGTTATTGATATGTATTTGTTGTCGTTGGGTTTCAATATGCGAATGAATGACGCTTCCTGGGGTTGCTTTCAAGTTTTTAGTTTTTAAAGTGTGATTCATGTTATACTAGGTTTTATCTTTCTCATCCCTTTTTCCAAAGAGATTATATTTATGTTTTCTAAACCTGGTATTTACATCTGCTGAGATGTTTTTAATGCAGAATTTGAGGATGACTTCTTGTAACAATTTTCATTAAAAGGAAATTGTTTAAATTTTTTTTATACTTGAGAAGTTTCAAGTTGCTAATTACTGTGATGGTTTTTCGTTAAGCTTAACGATGGCAATGTTGAGCAGTAAATGTGAAGAACAATTGAGAGTAGTGTATATTTCTGTTTATTCACCTAAAACATACATGGCTGTTGTATTTTAATAGATTAGAAATGATATGTATTCTATAGAAAATGTATATTTCTGTTTATTCACTTAAAACATACTTGGCTGTTGTATTTCAATAGATTAGAAATGAAAATAATCTCTAAGAGAATGTATATTTCTGTTTACCCACTTGAAACATACATCGCTGTTGTATTTTAAGTGATTAGAAATGAAATGTATTCTCAAAGAGAATGTATATTTCTGTTTATTCACTTAAAACATACACGGCTGTTGTATCTTAATAGATTAGAAATGAAAATATTCTTTAAGAGAATGCATATTTCGGTTTATTCACTTAAAACGTACATCGCTATTGTATTTTAATAGATTAGAAATTAAATGTATTCTCTAAGAGAATGTATATTTCTGTTTATTCACTTAAAAAATACATCGCTGTTGTATTTTAATAGATTAGAAATGAAATTTATTACCTAGAGAAAAGTTCACTTTATCTCAGTCAGCATTTCAAAAGAGTCAAACTTACATATTTCTTGCAGTGCATTGATGGCAGTGTTTTAGTTGATAAAAAGTCAGACGACAGCTGTACAATAAATGAGAGAGAGAGAGAGAGAGAGAGAGAGAGAGAGAGAGAGAGAGAGAGAGAGAGAGAGAAAACGCATAATGCATCTTTTCCTATATGTAACCATAAACGTGTTAGTTGCTAAGTCAATGAAGTTGAGTTTTTACAAATGAACTAATTCTTAGCGTTAACTGTGTTCCTTCAGTAACACCATCATGCTTTCAAGAAATATGAAGGAATGGCTGTCTGAAGTGGTAGGCTACAGACAGCATTTGCGAAGGCCTGAGTGAGCAAGTGAGAGGAGAGGGCAGGGGCAGCAGCAGCAGGAGGAAGGATGAGAGCCGTCTACTGGACGTGACCGGTGCTGGCTGGAATCATTCTCGCTGCGAAGCATATGAAATGTCAGAACGACCCCAGCGTGTTAGTTTGAAGGATAGGTATGTGTAAGTTATTTGTTTCTGCAGGGAATGGAGATGAAGCTTGGATTCCAGGACTAAGGGGGTGGCGCGGGGGGTGGGGGGGGCGCATTGACTTTGGTAGTAGTAGATCATAAGAAAACCCTGTCTAACGATGCTTTAGCATCGAGTCTGTTATTGAGGGCACAGTATGGAATAGTGAAGCGAAAATTCTATCTGCAATTTTGGGAGAAGGTGCGACTTGGGCATGAACACACTTGTATCAGCCTCTTGTGAGTCTGAGGAGAACTTGGATGAACGACATTGTGTAGTATGGTATGGAATGGAAATAGGATGAGTAACGTTAACGAGGGATGGGGTATTGCGTAAAGTCTGAGAAAAGTTAAGGCCTTCGCTTGATGGGTTGCAGTATAAAATAGATGTTTTATTACCCTGCTGAACCTACATAGTGTATATATATATATATATATATATATATATATATATATATATATATATATATATATATATATATATATATATATGTATATGTATATATATATGTTATACTGAAACTAAGCATTAATTCTATCGTTTTTACATCAGTATTAACTTTGTAACGTTGAAGCATACGAGCGTTTGTTTGTTTCTGTTAAGTTTTAGTGATCGTGAATGTTATTGTTTATATATATATATATATATATATATATATATATATATATATATATATATATATATATATATATATCATCATCATCATCATCAAAACATATAATGAAGGTTTAACATGAGGAAAGCTTTTCTGACACATTTATAAGTGATAACTACATGGGTAACACTGTGGCCAAATCACAGAGGTGTATTGATGAGAAACTGTATATGTGTGTATGTATATATACACATACATGTTTATATATAAATTTATATGTATACATATATGTATATTATGTGTGATATATACGAGTATACTGTATATATATAGCATATATTATTTAACTTTAATACAACTTTGAGTGTGTTAGCCTGGTTGGGTTATCCATCCAAGTCTTATTTAGAAAGGAGAGAGAGAGAGAGAGAGAGAAGCGCACGCACGCACCTCCCCTCGCAGTATTTGTTTTTAGTGTCACTACCCTCCCCCGCCTCTCTCTCTCTCTCTCTCTCTCTCTCTCTCTCTCTCTCTCTCTCTTTATATATATATATATATATATATATATATATATATATATATATATATATATATTATATGTTAATTCTGTCGTGGATAAGATAGTAACTGGATGTCTGTATAAACTGTTATCCATCAGACACTTATTTTGGGACAGGTCCCATGCCTTCCCTTCTCTCAAGCTGTGTCAGTTATAGTCGATGAAGGACGAGGTTAAATTATTCACTGGTTCGATTAACAGAGGTCATTGGGTTGTATTGGAACTTGCCCATGTCACTCCTTGCTTGCCTGGGATTCGAGCCTGCGTCCCGTTGCCTGCTAGGCTTAATGGCAGACCGCAGTGATAAAGCACATACTTTATATATACACACATATACATATGAATAGTATATATATATATATATATATATATATATAATGTATGTATACACATACTATATATATACACACATATATATGCATATATAATAGATATATAATATAGATATATATTTATTACATACATACATATTTATGTATTTAGATAAATATTAATTTATGTATTTATTACATATATGCATACATACTATATATATATATATAATATATAATATATATATATATATGTGCATATATGTATATATACGTAAATTTAATATTTATCTATATACATATATGTGTGTGTATATGTGTATATATATATATATATATATATATATATATATATATTAGTTATATATATTACATATATGCATACATACCATATATATATATATATCATATAGTATATATATATATATATATATATATATATCTATATACTATATATGTATATGTATAAATATTAATATATGTATATATTACTTATATGCATACATACTATGTATATATGTGTGTCTCTATATATATATATAATATATATATATATATATATATATATATATATATATATATAATACATATATAAATCACGCGGACTCCTTGGCAGTTGGTTCCAGATAGTGATAAAGTGTTTCCAATAAACGTTTTAGGAAGTGGTTCTAGCACAGGCCGTCCATCTTGGATGTCCAGGGGCCTCTTTGCTGGACAGGATCTTGAATATTTATGGCTCATCTAAGTTCTAATCACCTCAGCGTTGCTTAACCTCAATGATAGGAGCACCGGCGTTGTGTATACATACATAGATACATGCATACAAACATGCATACGCAGCTGAGTGCTGTGTATGAGCTAGATTAAAAAAAAAAAAAAAAGATTACGATTGTGTATCCTAGGTGCTTGTTAGGGGTGCAAAGTACTAGGTAATGTACCTGCTCTCTCTCTTTCTCTCTCTTATTCATAATTTTGAAATCATTATGAAATGGGAGATAATCTGATAGTCGAATTGTCGAAAGAGGAGGACTCTTCATAAAAAAAAAATCCACAATATTACAATTAAAAGTGTAGAACAAATGGGGCTATCAAAGCTTTAATTTGATTATGAGGCTGAAGTTAGACCGGAAAATATTAAGATTAAACGTTTAAGAAACTAAACTATGGAGTTCATGAGCATAGGGCTCTATTCTTTCTATGTTGATGGCATCCTTTAAGTTCGGGTGGGGGGGGGGGGGGAGGGGGGGGGGGGGGGGTGAGGGGGGGTTGGGGGACACTCCTCAATTGTTATAGATTGCGTCTTCCTTTTAATAGCTTTTATACGGAACAGAAAGTGTACCTTACGTTAACTGTCGAACTAAGATTCAGGTTATTAATGAGGCTGAAATTCGCACTTGGTGCAGCTATAGTAATCCAGCATCAACTTGTAGTATTACAGGACCATTTGTCAGTGTAGATATCACAGTCCGATTCTCGGGCATTCCACTGAAGGGTTAGAGTCGTGTATTTCTGGCGATAGAAGTTCACTCTCGACGTGGTTCGGAAGTCACGTAAAGCCGTTGGTCCCGTTGCTGAATAATCGCTGGTTCCATGCAACGTAGAAACACTATACAAACAAACAAACAAAGACAATGGAACGATTTTTTTCTGAATTTTTTTCTTCTCTAATACCAATGTGAGAATGAAAGTGACTTGAATAGTAATCAACCGATTTCGTCTCATAACAGAAAAAAAAGGGAGTATAACATCGAAGTGAAAAACCGTTTGATATCCTGCGTCTGGATAACCGGTACAGTACACCATGAGCAGATACAGAACTGGCTATCTGGTTATGCTTTGTTGGTATCTTGAAGTCCGTCATTCAAATTTGAAATCCAGGGAGGAAAATAGTCTACCGGATTCCCTGAACAGCAGAAGCACCAATATGCAGTAAATGTGCCTCCTCGCTGTTGAACTCCTCAGTTCCAGAGGTCCTTTATTCCTCACACTGCTGGAACTGCTACCCTGAGGATCCCATTGATCCCATTGCAATTAGAACTTTATAAGTTATAGTGAAGATGCAATACGTTGCTACCTTAATACCATTCTCCTTGCATTTCAATACGTTTTCATCTAAGATCCTATACTGGTTACCATATGTGGAATAATCAGCATGCCTGTTGTGAACGGACAATATAGTAAAATCTTGAATATAAGTTACTGGAAAGTCATCCATTTTGTGTTCTCAAATATTCTCTGCTCTTTGGAAAGCTTGAATTTCAAGTCAGTGGGGCCTGTGGGCTTGTTCCTTATGAATAGGTTTCATGTATTGAATAATGATAATAATACTAATAATAATAATACTAATAATAATAATATGCTGGGAGAAGACCTTCATTAATACAGTTTTTATTGAAAATAATGGCTATTTCAGCCGCGTTTATTTTATATAAAGAGGAGGGCAATTTTACCATTTTTAGTGATGCAAGAAGTGTCCTTCAGGCTTTAGAAGTTTTTAATTCTAGTAACCCTTTGGTTTTAAAGATTGTAGAGTGGCTTTGCATTATTGTTCTGAAAGGTATAACAGTTCGATTTTGTTGGGTTCCAGCACACGTAGGTGTGTCTGGAAATGAGGAGGCAGATTCACTGGCAAAGAATGCTGCAGCTAAGTTGCTACCAAGAAGGTATCCCATTCCCTGTAATGATTTTTTACCTACAATTAAGAAATTTATTTATAATAATTGGCAACAGCATTGGGATAGCTTAGTTGATAATAAGATGAGAGAAATAACGAATGTTATATCCCCTTGGAAGTATAACGTGATACCCCGAAAGTGTCGTCTCCGAATTGGTCACACTCGGATGACACACGAGTTTCTGCTAGCTGGTCAACGCCAACCATATTGCGACCACTGTTTGATACCCTTGACAGTGAGGCATTTGTTGACTGAATGCCCCACTTATAGCACGGAAAGAAATAGATATCTGTTTGAGGCTCGAGGTGAGGATGACAGGTTCATCCTTGCCAAGATTCTTGGACATGATGTGTCGTACAATGCTAGCGGCATTATGAGATTTATTTCAGAAGCAGGTCTTCTGAAAGCTATTTAACTTTTATAATGACATATTCGCTTTTATGGTTTTAATTGAATATTTTATTCTTTATTTATAATAGACGATATCGGCGTCAATGACCTTCGATGTCAGGATGCAGAAAACTTCCAATCATACATTCATTCATTATTACTTACTTTTCTTCTGTGCTCAAGTTGGCTATTAAAACGCCAAATGGGGGATTCTCTCTCTCTCTCTCTCTCTCTCTCTCTCTCTCTCTCTCTCTCTCTCTCTCTCTCTCTTTCTTTCTTTCTTTCTTGCAACGTTTCGTCCTTAAACCCAGAAGGACATCGTCGGACAGGTGTTGTGGGACTCGAGCTCCTATGGAAGTCCTACGGTATATAGAGAGGATACAAACACCCTCCCGCACCAACAGAAAGGATCCAGAAGGAAGTGTAGGGGCACAAAAGACCAGCTGCTAATAGACAAAATGGTAATGAAGAACAGTAAGAGAAGGAAAACCAACCTAAGCATGGCATGGATTGACTATAAGAAAGCCTCCGACGTGATACCACACACGTGGCTAATAGAATGCCTGAAAATATATGGGGGCAGAGGAAAACTCCATTAGCTTACTAAAAAAAGTACAATGAGCAACGGGATTACAATACTTACAAGCTCTGGAATAAGAACAGAAGAGGTTAATATCAGTAGAAGGGATTTTCCAGGTCGGCTCAAGGTCCCCACTACTCTTCGTAGTAGCCATGATTCCCGTGACAAAATTACTACAGTAGATGGATGCTGGGTACCAGCTCAAGAAAAGAGGCAGCAGATTTAACCTTCTGATGTTCATGGACGACATCAAGCTGTATGGTAAGAGCATCAAGGAGATAGGTACCCTAATCCAGACTTAACGATTGTATCTGGGGACATCAAGATGGAGTTTGGAATCGAAAAATGTGCCTTTGTCAACATACAAAAGGGCAAAGTAACAAGGACTGAAGGGATAAAGCTGCCAGATGGGAACAACATAAAAAACATAGATGAGACAGGATACAAATACCTGGGAATAATGGAAGGAGAGGATATAAAACACCAAGAGATGAAGGACACGATCAGGAAAGAATATATGCAGAAACACAAGGCGATACTCAAGTTATAACTCAACGCCGGAAATATGATAAGTCATAAACACATGGGCAGTACCAGTAATCAGATACAATGCAGGAGTAGTGAATGGTCGAAGGCAGAACTCTGCAGCATAGACCAGAAAACTAGGAAACAAATGATAATAAGCAAAGCACTACACCCAAGAGCAAATACGGACAGACTATACATTACACGTAAGGAAGGAGGGAGAGGACTACTAAGAATAGAGGACTGCATCAACATCGAGAACAGAGCACTGGGGCAATATCTGAAAATCTGTGAAGACGAGTGGCTCAAGATTGCATGGGAAGAAGGACTGATAAAAGTAGACGAAGCCCCAGAAATATACAGAGACAGGAGAATGACAAACAGAACAAAAGAATGGCACAACAAACCAATGCGTGGAGAATACCATAGACAGACTAAAGAACTGGCCAACGATGAAACCTGGTAATGGCTACAGAGGGGGAAGCTCAAGAAGGAAATAGAAGGAATGACAACAGCGGCACAAAATCAGGCCTTAAGAACCAGATATGTTCAAAGAACGATAGATGGAAATTACATCTCACCCGGCACTTGCACAGAACCAAAAAAGAGCTATGATTCAGAGGCAAAAGCCCTCCACCGGAGCTTGTGCAAGAAACACCAGCTTCCTTGCAGTAATAAGTGGTACGAGCACCAACCTGAAGGCGTGATAGAAAACGATCAGGCAAAGATCCTCTGGGACTATGGTATCAGAACAAATAGGGTGATGCGTGCAAATAGACCAGACATGACGTTGATTAACAAAATAAAAAAGAAAGTATCACTCATTGATGTCGCAATACCATGGGACACCAGAGTTGAAGAGAAAAAGAAGGAAAAAATGTTTAAGTATCAAGACCCGAAAATAGAAATGAGGATATGGGATATACCAGTGGATATTGTACCCATAATCATAGGAACACTAGGGACGATCTCAAGATTCCTGAAAAAGAATATGGAAAAACTAGAGGCTGAAGTAGCTTCAGGATTCATGCAGAAGAGCGTTCTACTTGAAACAGCGCACATGGTAAGAAAAGTGATGGACTCATAAGGTGGCAGGATGCAACCCGATACCTCACACTATAGATACCACCCAATCAAATTGGAGGACTGTGACAGACAACTGGCCCGCCCCCCCAAAAAAAAAAAAATAATAATAATAATGTACTCGAGTATATAGTCTAGTACTGAAATAATTTTAATCGAGATCTTACTTTTTTCTAAAGCCGCTGCTTGAGATTAAGGGAAACGTTACCGAGTTGTTATTGTGATTCCTGGAAAGGCTTAGGGGATATCTAGTGAGGGCGGCTGGAATGTTCCGTCACTAATGGTACAAATACTGACTTTGAAAATAGCAATTCACGTTTTAATACGGGGTGCTTTCATTCAGTTTCCAGACCAGTGGTTTACTGCCAAATAAACGCGCCCCCATTCTATATCGGTCCCTTGGTTTAGACGTTTGTAGCCGGAACAATAAAGAAAGAAATGTAAAGGACAGACGCCATATATATATATATATATATATATATATATATATATATATATATATATATATATATATACATATACATACATATACACACACACACACACACACACACACACATATATATATATATATATATATATATATATATATATATATATATATATATATATATAGCGAGGGGAAACTGAGGGATTACAAGAAGAGCGACTAATAAGGAGAACGCAATGGCTGATGATTGCTGATGCTTGGAATATTGAGAGTGAGAAATTACTTGTCTTACTGAAGGACTGGAAATCTGCTATTACTAACGAGTGCAAGAGCGAAAGTCTTGGATGGAAAGAAGGTTCAGTAGTTATATGGCGGACACTGTATATGATGGCTGGATGAAGGCTATTCCTAAGTGTCGATTATGAAGGAGGTGGGGGGGGGGGGGGACTACAGGAAGTCTCTCAGGAAACAAAAACACGAAAGGTTACAGTTGGTTGAGAGAGAGAGAGCGAGAGAGAGAGGAGAGAGAGAGTTATATCCATGTTCTGTCATAGATCATATTTGTTGTATTGAACTGTGACACAGATAGTTAACTTCTATAAAGGAAGGTGTGAATGGTATTTGGATTTTCGTTTGAAATGTAGATGGAGAAAATTATGGTTAATACTAAGGAAATAATAAGAAATGATCAAATTTCCAATAAGAAAAACCACATAGCATAAGCATATGACTAATAGAGTGATAACAGACGGAGGATATAGAAAAAGCTCTGCTGTTCAGGAACCACAAGAATGTTTGAAATTTGTGCAGCATTTCTTGATGAAGAGGTAGAGATGATCATTTTCCGAAAAGATCGGACATCATGGTGTTCTGTGATTGTCTCACGATAAAGAAACGGTAGATGATTGGGGTAGTGACTGGTGTCCAAACACACATTATTTATTATCCAATTTACACTGTTTTAGTTGTAATCATGTAATTGTATGCAAGGGGCGAACGAACTCAGATTAGATAAATGTCTTAAGAAAACTTGTATGACAGGAACTTCGTCTTTTACCAACAAGATTTTTTTTAGTTATAGGGCTCCTTGTCCGCTTTTAGTATCTAGTGTTTTTTTTTTAACTTGGAAAAATTTATTTTAAGAAATAATCCTCATTTATATTATACCCCTCTTGTTGCTTATTCTCCAAAGAATTGTATCATGAAGTTTCTTAAAATGCCAGTTATCATGATCATTGTATGACAAAGAGAAGAATGCCAGAATTCACCCCGTATATTTTTTAAGAAGAAATAATTATTGACACGCATTTTCATTAAAATACTTCTGAAGAAATTTTTTTTTAATTTGATCTTGACGTCTAGAATTGAGAAGAATTGGCATAACATTTTGTTATGCAAAGTTCTCTTGATCATTGTCTTAACTTCTGCTGTTGACAGTAGGTGTAGGTGTGTTCTTCACGTTGTTATTATTATTATTATTATTATTATTATTATTATTATTATTATTATTATTATATTATTATTATTATTATTATTATTATTATTATTATTATTATTATTATTATTATTATTCAGTAACTGATGTCTATTCATAGGGAACAATCCCACAGGGGCCAATGACTTTGAATTCAAGTTTCCAAAGAATATGGTGTCCATTATGAGGAAGTAAGAGGAAGTAAAGGGAAACACAGGAAGAAGAGATACCACTTATTATTAGTAAAAAAAGATAATGAATAGATAAATAGACAAAATGTATCAAAATGCAAGTTTTTTCTTCTTCGGCTTAGATTTTTGGCATTGATTAATTCCCCTATATTTCCTCCTTTTCCCTGCCATCTATTCGGATCAACACTTAAAATTGAATTTTTCTATTTTTGTTCGTCGGTATCGTCGTCTACGTAATTTCTGATCCCCTTTTCCAATTAGTTCCTCAGCGTAATTTAGTTACGGTAGTTAGTATTTTAGTTGGTTGTGTTGCTTCTTATTAACATGTCTTGGAGAGATGATACGGTTTTAGTAACAAAGTTTGTTGAAAAAGAAAAGTTTCAATATTTTTTAGCTCTTCCATCATCTTAAGTATTACAATCCTTTACTGGCCTTGTCAGTCCCTATTTTGATTATCGTCAGAATGATGGGGCTTCTAACTTTGTCTAACACTTCTTCAGAGGGCTTGGGTAAGTTTCTTTTTTTCTTTTTAACCAATAAACACTTGAGAGGGCTTGGTTAAGCTGATTTCTTTTAACCAATAACCTCCCTTAATTAAAGTCTCCATAGAATCCTCTCCGCCTCCACAAAGATGTCATCGGTTCCCTTAAGTAGGAACTAGTTGTCCTTCTGAGTGGATAGATAGAGCTCATATATCTATCAGGGTAACACCCAAAGCATGACGTTTATTTCTAAACAACTTTTCTTTCCCAGTCCTGCAAGTTTTGGATTGATCTCATGCTTCTGTTTTTCCTGCCTTACTGCTAGAATCTTCGTTATTTCTAAAGGATGAATTTATTTTGTTAGCGTCAGGATCATTTCTATTTTCTCTTAGTCCAGTTTTTATTCTTAGCACAGGAAGGATAATGGAATTATGCCATATATATCTATCTGTCGGCCTGCCGGTCTATAAACTATATTTATTAGTCAGTCTCTATCTATCTTTCTCTTTATCAGTCTGTCTACCTGCCTATACATACTGTGTGTGTGTGTGTATATATATATATATATATATATATATATATATATATATATATATATATATATATATATGTATGTATGTATGTAGTGAAAAAATATTGGTCTCTAAACTATTTATCAATCAATCCATCTTTTTGTTTATCAGTCTGTCTACCTGCTTCTTCATACTGTATGTATATATGCGTATATACTGTATGTATAGGCAGGTAGACAGACTGATGAACAGAAAGAAAGATAAATTGATTGATAAATAGTTTAGAGACCATATTTTTTCACACACACACACACACACACACACACACACATATATATATATATATATATATATATATATATATATATATATATATATATATATATACATGCAGTATGTAGAAGCAGGTAGACAGTGTGATAAACAGAATGACAGATTCATTGATAAATAGTTTTATAGAAAAATATTTTTTCACTACATATATATTATTATATATATATATATATATATATATATATATATATATATATAGATATATATATGTATTACATATATCTATCTATATATCTATATGTATATATATCTATATATATATATATATATATAGATATATATATAGATATATATATCTAGTATAGTATAAAATTATATATAGAATATATATATAGATATATATATAGATATATATATAGATAATATATATATAGATATATATAGATATATATATAGATATATATATAGATATATATTATATATATATATTATTAATATATATATAATATATATATATATATATGAAATATATATATAGTATAAATTACATTATATTAATATTATATAATTATTAAATATATATATATATATAGAATAATTACTATATATATATGATAATTATATATATAAATTATTATATTTACCAATACATATATATTATTATATAATATTATAATATAATAATTCCTATATATATTTTCAATATATATTAGAGATATTATATATAAATATATAATATTAATATATTTAAAGGTGTATAGTATATAATAATATAATAATTATAAATTTATAATATATATATTATATAATAATAAGTAATAAAAAGTTATGTAGTTGCCAGTTCTCAGCCATTACCTTTGACTTCTTGCAAGTAGCAAGAGATATCAACTGGCATATAAGCAGGTCTCTTAATCATCGAAGATGAGACTTTTCTTAGTGAGATATAAACACTGATTAGCCTTGACGATTTTTCAGTCAATTTGAGAATGTATTACTTGTATTTTTCATCCTCATCTTTAGAGATTGATGCGTTGGCACCCTGTGAATGGTAAGGAAATGACAAAATCACTAGATTTATATTTAAATTTGTATCAATTACATTCCTTGCGTTAATAGGTGACAATGTCACCAAACTCACCATTAGTTTCCTTCCGGTTGATAAATACACGTGGAACTCCTTACTTAGAAACAATCACCATTATAGGGGAAAAATCTGATGGGATCATCATGGTAAGAGCCTTGGTGCAGTGTGCTAAAAAAAAAAATTTTTTTATGCCCGCATGTGACACGTGTCAAGAAAGCTAAAGAAAATAAACTAGCATGTGTGTTCATTCACGCCAGAATTTCTTTTTTCATTCTCGAAAAAAACTTTCTAACATCCACACGGAAAGGATAGTCAGATGTTCATAGATAATTAAACCCTTTTATGTCGATAGGAAGAAATCTCATGTCGATGAGAAGCTATCTTTGCAGAGATTACCCATTTCCACTCAGACTTACTTGCAGTTGGCAGTTTGCCATGTGGTAAGATGGTGAAAATTGCAGAATACTTCATTGCAAAAATGAATTCAATTCTAAGAAAACAAAGCGCGCCAGAACGATCTTCGAAGCGCCTCTGTGGTGTGATCGGTATGGTCTTGGCCTGCCACATCGTTGGCCGCGAGTTCGATTCTCGGGCATTCCACTGAGGTGATAGAGATGTGTTTTTCTAGTGATAGAAGTTCACTCTCGACGTGGTTCGGATTTCATGTAAAGCCGTTGATCCCGTTGCTGAATAACCACTGGTTCCGTGCACGTAAAAACACCATACAAACAAACAAACTGAACAGTCTTCGTTGTCACCATTGATTTTTTATTATTTAAATGTCGAATAATTTGACGAGGTGTTGATCACTCACGGACAATTCTCTCTGCTAGGTCACCCGTGCTCTCAAACATGATGACAAAACTTTTCGATCAGATAGTATATATCAGCTACATCATGAACGTAATGCATAATACTTGCATAAGGTCGGTGTTTCCTGAATTTTAATATGTTATACGATTACACGTAACACGTGAAGATTGTATACCAAGAGCCAGCAGGAAAAAGGAAAAGCAGCAGTACCTAGCGCTTTCGTGTATTCTTGATACACCTCATCAGGGTACAATATATATATATATATATATATATATATATATATATATATATATATATATATATATACATATATATATATAAATTTTAATATATGTAGGCAAAAATTAGGATAAAGGAAAATTGGACCTTTTTTCGTTGGTTCCATGCAATAAATGAAAATAGTTACCGTCGTCATGATGGAGACAGATTACTAATTTATTCACCTATTGTGTACCCTTACTGCAAAAAAGTGATGGAATTATACCTGGCTGCACAATCTGGAATAAAAAAACAAAAATCAACAATAGATATAGATAAGTGAATGGGTATCTATTCTATTTTGCATGATTTATATATTTCTATATTCCTCTAATTTTATTTTTGGTGAATGTGTCTTAACGGCAAAAAAAAAAAAAAAAAAAAAAAAAAAAAAAAAAAAAAAAAAAAAAAAAAAAAAAAAATTTTTCTCATCGTTTTCATTTCATAATTCACTCGCTTCATTTTTAATATTTATTTTTACCTATTTTTTTTTTTTTTACGTACTGATAAAGATTAACGCCAAAATAAGTATATTAGCATGAAAACTCTTCCTGGGTGCAAATTAGGGTTAGCAAGGGATTTTTGCACCATTTTGCAGTGTTACTTAGCAAAACTTTTGTGTAGTATATAGTAGGATTATACTATAGTTTAATGTTGAAAAGTGATCACGATTTGTACATGCAAAATGAAGCAAATAAAAAAATCAGGTAATTTTGATTTTTAACCTTTCAGGAGATATTCTTGGCATACTTAAAACCAATAAAATGGTAAATAAAAATCAAATGGCAATAACTGTTAATTAACAGAAATGAAGTACAAGTGTTTTTCAAAAGGTGTATGTACTCGTACAATATATAAAAATCCTCTGCCCTTTTTGGGGTGGTTTGTTATTTTAGTTGGTGGAAGACAAGGATGGTCGAGCCTGTAGAAAAGTTGGTCTAGTCTTGCAGGAGCAGAGTTTGAAGAAAAAATATTTTATACACCTTAAAATCAAACCTAACTTTAAGAAATTGATCAACATGAAGGAGTACCTTCATCATCTCATATGACCTAAACGCAATCCTATCTTACAATGAAAAGAGAATTGGAATTGTACAAACTCTGTTTATAGATGTTGATTCGGGGATATATAACTTACATAATCTGCTGGATTAGTAGCACCGCCTGTGGCCAGCTTGGATTCCATTCTAAAATCTCTTTACCAGTGAATCTGAATAATGTTGGTTTTATTCTTATGTGCTACGCACACCTTTCGCTGATCCTGACAGTTTATCCCATCCATCTACCACTGTATTGGTTCTTAGGCAGCAGGTTGCAGGTATCCCTTCCTCCTCTTCCTGTTTCAGATTCCTTTCTGGTTGAGTTCATTGTCGTCAGGAGGCTTGGAAGCTATAATGAAAGCCTCTGGAATAGCGTGTGGTATGGCTAGTGTGATGCAGTGTGAAGTATGTCTGTGTGAAGGGGCCAATGCTGACAGGTGATGTATTATCCACTCTTGACTTTAGTAGTGTCTTATCTTCTTCCGTCATATCTGAGCTTCCTGAAATGTAATTGCAGTGCCTTTTAGGGAGTGGTGCAACGTGAAAAGGTGGTGGTGGTGGCGTGTGGGCCATGAAGGGGGCTGAATGTTACGACTTGGACAGTCTAGGGGACTTCATTATCTCCCAATTCCTCTTCCAAGCCATTGTTGTCATAAATGTCTAAACCGATAGGATGAATACTTGCTTCACAACCATCATCATCACTGTCTGATAACTGCAGTATTGCGTGTCCAATGCTTCAATGTTTTGAAGTCATGTTGAAATCTGAAAGTGGAAGAAATGGAGATTTTAAGAAATTGGTTTGGTGAAATGTGGCACAAATGGGCGAATTTATTTGTGAGATTACGAAAAGCTTTATTTCACATTGATATAAGCAAATTTTCTAACCATGCATGAATTATCCACTTCAATCAAATTCACCAACGTATAAGCATTACATGGAAAACGTGCATTTACTACAATGAGGTGTTTATTTATACAAGGGATTCTTTGGAGTCTGACTCAGCTATTGTCATCCACTGGGGTTGCATGGAACCAGGAGATGCATTTTTGCACATTTCAGTGGTCTGGATTTGCACCCACTATACATTTTCAAGGACGACATTTTTCCATAAAGAAAGTTATGCCAAAAACAGAGTAAAATATATACAGTTTTGTACCTTTGCGTGATACCTAGTGAAGAGAAGCCGCAGCCTAGTAAAAGCATTTGACAGAATTGGAGAGAGAAGAGTTGTGAGTAAATGTGAGCAAGAGTAAAAGTACTGAAGGTAGATTGAAACCAGTAAGATGGAGCTATGAAAATTAGTATGGCTGGAGGAAGAATGGGAGCAGTACATTTGTATAAGAAGAAAAGCGGGTCACAGTATATAAGGAAACCAAGGTTGGGGTGTATAAAGGATAAAGGGACTGTTGAACTAGCTCTTCTTCATCCTATACCTTCTTCATCCTATACCACAATGATTCCGTGGCATAAGAAGCTTTCGCGAGAGCTGCTTATAACCAACTCTTCATGCGGAAGTGAAGGGTGGACATTAGAACCAAATGAGAGCAAGACGAGGAAGTCATATAGATGAATTGTTTGAGTAGTATATGTGACATTATTGAACCCACTGGATATATGGGGACGATGATGTCCAGTACTGGTTCTCTTGATTTTGAGTTAGCCCCCCCCCCCTTCCCCCCATCCCCTCAAAAAAAAGGAAGGGCAAATCAAACAATGGGAAGGCTGTATAAGATGTGGCAATCAAATATTGCTATAGGAACATGAATTGTGAATGAGATTGAAATATGTACAAAACTTTGTCGATTTGTTAGAAGATTAGGAATTAGATAACATGACAGACATCGAAAATGATGCTCTGTAAATGTTTCCCGGGAGAATAGTATATGGGAGCGTTAGTTTTGGTCTCCTGTGTGTATCAGAAGAGTTGGAAGACCAAGACCAGCTTGGATTAGATCTTTGACAATGGAGACATGAGGGTCAGAATTTCACTGCTGGTGTTCGATACGATATGTTGTCGGGACAAAAAAATTGACAATGAGAAATGTGGAGATACCCAGATGTGGTTAAAAAGTTGGCTTAGGATGAAGGATGGATCATAGTTTATTTTTAGATAGTGGTTCATGGTGGTGGGTTTCTGTTTCCTAATAGTAATAGTTATGACTTGGACCATCGATGGATGGTCTCTTTGTCACTTTTTCATAAGCTGTATTTCAAGAGAGATATTTCACATTTACAATTCATCTCCGATCCCCTTTATATATCTGCTGAGAGCAAACAGATTAGCTGAGCACAGCATCAATGCGCAGTAAATGTGCTTCCTCGCTGTCTAACTTCTCAGTTCCAGAGGTCCTTTATTCCTCAGTTCCAGAGGTCCTTTATTCCTCGGTTCCAGAGGTCCTTTATTCCTCGGTTCCAGAGGTCCTTTATTCCTCACACTGCTGGACTCTGGAACAGCCTCCCTTCAGAGGATGTCTTGCAGATGGAACTTCTTGAGAATTTCAAGGGAAGATGCAATGCATTACGACCCTAATAATATTCTCCTTGGATAAGATTTGTTATCGTATTAATTTTCTTTTCCTTTTTTTAATAAGTGGGGTCTCTTCTCTTATTTCCCTTTACCTCGTCTTACTTTTGCCCAATGAACACCATAATATTCTTTGGAAGCTTGAATGTCAAGTCAGTGGTCCCTGTGGTGGGCTTGTTCAATATCAATAGGTTGCATCTTTGGAATAATAATAATAATAATAATAATAATAATATAATAATAAAATAATAATAATAATAATAATAATAATAATAATAATTAAGAGGGTTCGGTCGTATGGAAAGAATGGAGGAGACTAGTCTGGTGAAAAGTGTACATTCGGTGAATAATGGAATATTGGGAGTGAGGAAAGGAGGAAGTTCTCAGCAGGAATGGTGAGGCGGGTCATCTCCTTACTACACAGGAAGTGAATTTGGGCAAGATAAAGGGGAATGACTGTGTTAGGGGCATGGCGTGCTGCTCATGGGTCCTCTTGTGTACGTGTATGAAAGGGTCAGTGTTTTCAGGAGGCTGGTTCATGCACGCACCACTGGTTCACATATGAATTTGGTATTTGACAGTTGCCTTTGTCTTATCTCATATATATGTTTATATATATATATATATATATATATATATATATATATATATAATATAATATAAACTACATATATAGTATAGGTAATATATATATATAGATATATAAATATGTATGTCTTTTAGGTATTTACTAAATGCAGATAAAAAAAAGCGTAAACAAAAAGTTCTTCTTCTTCCCAGCTTTTTTCCTATTCGAGGTCGCCGTTTTTATCGAGTCTCTTCCATCTACCTTTGGCACCACTGGGTAATGATAAACTGCCCCAGGATGCCCCAGAGAAACTTTAGCGGTGGGTCATGATGCATTTTATGTAGATAATACCTACGTAAAGGCGCCCATTAATTTGATATCTTAAAAGAATAACGCATACCTATAGGTGCTTAGGATTTCACATTATAGCCTGCCAATGATGAATGCCACAGATAAATTCCAGTACCTAGCTTTTAGAGTAATATCATTTGTTTTCTTAACTACCACCTGGCGGTCTTTATAAGCAGCGCCTTATACATCCTTGCTACGTTATTTTAGCAATATCATGAGATCGCGAATGCTGGGTTTAGCATCCCGGGGCGAAAACGAATGGGAATAGATGGGTATTACGTTATCAGGAAGGAAAGGATTAGAACATGGGGTGGTTTTGCGTTACCGAAAATTCAGAATAATAAGGTATTTCATTTCAAGGAGAGCAGTGCTTTACGGTATTCCTCATGCCTTATATGACGCTGTTATTTTCTTCTCTTGTTCTATTAAGTCTTCCGTAATCGTTTAAATACATACATATCCTTTATGTTTTACGTTGAGCATTATCTTAAATGTGAATTGTCAAGAGAAATGACTGAGTGGAGGTATATATCGAGGTTGTTGCAGATCTGGTTGTATGAAGAAAGATGATAACCGAGTTGTTAAAATGGAAAGGATGTTTGGTTATGACTAAAATAAAATGAAAGCTATTGTTCGATGGTGGCGAGATTTACAGCACAGATGATGCGACGAAGTATGATATTGGTGTTGGGCTTAGTTCTAACAATATCAATCAAAAGAGCTAAAAAATAAATTGCCAGTGGATCATCAATTCATTGTTAAAAAAAGAAGGATCTGGAAGAAAACTGATTAATAACAATTTAGGAAAGGAAGCTTCTAATTGTTACTTTTGCGAAACATCAAACATACGTATTAACACCCGCGAATTGCTTCTGGGTTAATGATAAATATCAGGCTGATTTTACACACAATATTCGTTCAAGACTGTTTTAAGTCTCATGCACAATCAACTGCTTTTTGCACTGAGGGTTTGATAAAGTGATGTATGAAAACTTCGCCAATAAAGATCTAATAGCTTTATCAAAGTTTGTGATATTACGAAAGACCTGAGTTCTAACCACAATCTAAAATATTTGTAGCATAATGTTAAGTCCTAAATAACCCATTATTCCAGGCAGCCTCTTTGATAGGGCGTACAACTTGCTGGGAATTTAGATAAAAGGTTTTTACTCAGTGAGATGAGGATATGCTGGAATTTTGCATGGAGGGTATTTTATTTTGAAAGCATGACTTTTGCTTGCTTGAGAGAATTATTTCAAGGTTATCTGACTTACAAGTGTTGGCAAAGACGTTTGGTCAGGTTGCTATTGAAGAATGGAAACCAGGAAGACTCCGACTTAACATGTATTATATTTCCTGGCGAATATAAGAATTGCTTTTGCTTTCTAATGGAGCCCACTTTCCTTCCCATTTTTTTGGAGGAAGCAGAAGAGGTACGTACATACCAAGTTTTGGAAAGATTATGTGCAAAGGTAGAGGTGAAGGTGAATGGCAGAGCGTTATCGTATAGGAAAAGAGTGCACTAATGAGGAATATTCTGTTTAAGAATATGTATCAGAATATGTATCTTAGACCTACGATCAAGCATGCATTATATATATATATATATATATATATATATATATATATATATATATATATATATATATATATACACGCAGTATACTTACATGCGCATGTATGGCTGAGAGAGAGAGAGAGAGAGAGAGAGAGAGAGAGAGAGAGAGAGAGAGAGAGAGAGAGAAACCTCTATTGCTGCTGGTCCGATTGATAGCACAAACGTATACAGAAGTTTTAATATATATATATATATATATATATATATATATATATATATATATATATATATATGTGTGTGTGTGTGTGTGTGTGTGTGTGTGTGTGTGTGTGTGTAGGAAGGAATTTCGTGTGTGATAGTTGACTGGAGAACACAAAGTGAACTAGGTCGACCAAAATTCAGTTATAAAGCATATTAATTTTTCGCAGAACAGTTTCACGAAGAATGTGTTTTTCTATGACCCTTCTGTGTTTTTTGAAGGCTGCCTCAAGAATATGACTTATGATTCAACGAACTCATCAAATGGTCATCATTTGATGACAATTAGATTAAAATAGCGGATGTTTGGTGCCCGCACATTACTGAGTTCTGGTGTTTACTTTTAATTTTTTTTTTTCCCTTCATGAATCTCACATGGGTTTTATCTGCCTACACTAAAGGTATCACGCATGTTCCCGTTTCTTTGGGATATTCTGTTTTTATTAAAAAAAAAAATCATGTCACTTGAACTGTATATGTAAGGTGTATTGTTAATAGTGAAAATATTATTTTCTTTGCGTATAGCTTCCCAATCACATGGACAGGTTGATCGAGAAGAAGATGCTTATGCACAATTTCGAAGTGTGAACAGGTATGTTCCCTCGTTTATCAAGAGCATATTATGATGTCGGATGCATAGCTGATTATTATGGGGTGAGTTCAGTACAACTAGTGCATATGTTGGACGATTGCAGTTGCCATAATGAAGAGGAAAGTGTGTTTAAGGTTAATATTCCTTATTCCTGGCACTTAAGGTATTCCAGCTGACCTCTTATGACCTCACTGTAAATGCTTCCTTGCATATAAATGTGTCAAATGCTTTTCAGACGGCTGGTATGATGAAAAGCAAGGAAACTGCACAATATGACACTCCTGTCTTTTTTTATTTGTATTTTTATGAGCATCCCCCGCCTTTGAAAATGTGTTCTAGTTATTCAAGAATGACATCCTTGCTTACAAACAGAATAGAGGGGATCTGGGGTTTAGTATGGAACATGATGTGCTTAGCCAAAATCCAGAATCTATTTGGTCCTCGTTGCCTTAAGCTCTGGATTAAGTAGCTGATGGTTCCGCGACTGAGGTCCTAAGACGACGGCGATGAAAAGAGTTCCGGAAGAAGTCACGGGAAGGAAATTAGGTGCTTACGCAATGTATCGCGAAAAGAAACGGCTGTAACCAGATTGTAGCCAACATCCCTTTAAGGAAATGATGTGCTTATTGAATGGTAATAAAAATGCTTGATTATCGATGGAATTATTGGTTGTTTAGTATATGTTGAATACGAAGAAGACAAAAGGTGGAAATTGCGAAAGTACAAAGAAGTACTTCGAAAGGATAGTGTAGGTGAAAGGATGGATCCGAGTGATTGGAGGCTGCTTGAACACACACACACACACACACACACACACACATGAATGTCGAATTCATCATGCCATGGGCGTAAATTTCACCCAAAGGGAATTGCGACTTTTAAGTTATATATATATATATATATATATATATATATATATATATATATATATATATATATATATATATATATATATATATATTATATATATACTCTTGGGATATTTATAAATTTTATATTATATATATATATATATATATATCTATATATATATATATATATATATATATATATATATTACATATATATTACATACATATTTGCTGTTATTCAAACACTAAGTTGGGAATATTTGTAGAAGTGACTGATGGGGACGTACGTTTCCTAATTCACTGTCTCCACTCCGCTACTGTCTTTAGAACAATCAATTTCAACCATCTATAATGGTCTGGAGATACTGCTCTTCCGTCTTCTCAAGTCATCTTCTCTTTTTCTACTTACTCTTTTCACCTACAAATAATAAAGATGTTTAAAGTATCTCTGGTTAGGGCAGGCGAAACTTGGTTTTCTTCTCACGTCTTCATCTGATCTGTTAATAAAAATTCTTTTAATAAGGTCCTCAGATTTGTAAAATGAACCTATTAAATGTATCATTATTTGGGCTTCACAAGTCAGTAACATATCTTGAAGGTCTAGGTTTGAAGAGTTTCGTGTGGTTGGTTGGTGCCATGTATTTCTCTGATTTATGTCGAACTCCTTTGTCCATAATGGTTGTCATGTTCTTGATCTCTTGGCAGTCTTTACATTGACCATCTTCCAAAAGAGCGGAACCAGTGACATTCATTTAACAAATGAATTCTTTATATTTAGCCTTCATATGTTGAGTTGCCAGTCACTAGGGTATTCTGTGGGTGTTTTATTTGCTACTCGAGAACTCATCTATATACTGATGCCAATTCAGTCAAGATTTATTTTAGGCTTGCTTCTTGTCTCCACAGATCGAGTTTGATTAGTCCTCATCATTGATTTCTATAGTGTTTTGTAATCACTTGTCATTCGTTAAATGTATATCAGTAGGAAGAGGGTCATTGTGGCCTGAGAAATTCAGTACAAATATGCTCTATTTCTTTTGTGTTTTTATGTTGACTGGCTGTCCATCTGGATGTATCTTGAGGACACCCCACAAGTTCACACAAACATTCCTGATAGAAAATGTTCACTACGCGCATCTGATCTTAGTGCTCTTAGCTTCCAACGTGGGTATATTACTTCATGATGCCACTCAGAGTATCGCCATGTATCTTGTAGATTGTAGGCTTCCATTGGTGAATCATAATTGAACTGATAAGTGAAAGAGTTGACCTTTTTTTATGCGTTTTGTGTTGTGTACTAGCTTCGGACACACTTAAAATTCGTGATCTTGTTTAAGATGACTAACATTTGGTGGTGTTTGTCCATAATTCTGATAAAACTTGAGAAAGGGTTCGTCTGTGTTTGTCCTTAAATCCGATAAAACTAAAAGAAATGGTTCGTCTGTTGATGTAAAACCTCAGAAATGGCTTGACTAGAGAAGCGGAGGGAATGAGCATGTATTGCATTAATGTCAGGTTAATGCAATTTTGAACAATGGGAATACTAAAGAGGTCCTTTATTAATGTGAAACCAGGTTGTCACTGCCATCATATGTGTTTTGTGTTTTAGTCTGTAAAGCTGATGTGCAAGAAGTTTTAAACATTTCTTAAGGATTAAACGCCAGCACTCTCTCTCTCTCTCTCTCTCTTCAACTTCTCTCCCTCCTCTCCTCTTCTCTCTCTCTCTCTCCTCTCTCTCTCTCTCTCCATCCTTGTCTTTTTAGGGCCATTAGGTCACCAGCCCCAGTGGAGTTTAATCCTTAGGGAAAAATAGAAATAAGAATTTGCATGGAAGTTAAGTGACAGTAAGATGAACAACCAAAACCTCGGTATTCTATTAAAAAGACGATTGACTCCTCACTAAAACGTATTATTTTACCAACGAAATCCAAGATTTTATTCCAAATGGTTTAGTTTCAAGATAAATTCACATTCGACTGATCGATTTTCGTACCCCTCACATTTCAGTAAATGCTTGATGTTGAGGTTACAATATTAGCTCCAGTAATTTTATATTTCAATTGAAATATAAGCTCAGTTCTCCTCTAGAGTTTTGTTCATCGAGATCCTCATTGTTTGAGAGTATGCATGACACGTAGCTTGGTTTTTATAAGTTAATAAAATGCCTTCTAAGCTTTCTTCCAGAATATGCCTGCAGAATTTTCCGGTTACTCAGAGCATACAAACTCTTTGTAAGATCGTGTTCTTTCTCACAGAAAGTTTGAAGGCACGAACTGTAATTATATTATTCGTCTTGGTCTCTTTGGAAGGGTTTCATATCCCGTATAGAGCGCCTCAGTGGCGTGGTCGGTATGGTGTTGGGATGCCACCTCTGTCTGTTTGTCTGTCTCTCTGTGTTTGTGTCTAATAAATAATTATATATATATATATATATATATATATATATATATATTTTATATATATATATATGTGTGTGTGTGTGTGCTATTATATATATATATATATATATATATATATATATATATATATATATATATGTGTGTGTGTGTGTGTGTGTGTGTGTGTGTGTGTGTTTGTGTTTGTTTGTGTAAGCCAGTCTACCGTTAACCTGATAGAGATTTGGTCTCAGTCTGTTAAGTGCTCTCGAGTCCTTACAGCTCAGAAATCCCAGGAATACACTTTCTTTGGAATTTCAGTGTCACTAACGACGGGCATTTGAACTGACCAGCACCTGAATTTCATTCTGTTTCTCAAGAGGAAGGGGGGCATGCCACTCCCTTTGGGATCAAACACCTTTCATTTTTCGACAAGATTGATCCATATATGAAAAATGAATTTGGAAAGCCAGCTCTTCAAAGAAAAAAAAATTTTTTTTAACATTACAAACGTAAAATTCCATTGTAAGGGACTATGGTTAGTATTTTGTTTATATATGAATAACACACGAACTCCGTAGTGTTTGATTTTGGCTTGGCAGTGTTCGATTATAAGCAAATGCTGCTTAGGTAGGTGGGTTACCATTATCTACTGTTTCTAACTTTTCAAAGTATATTCTTGATTAGGTATCCCTGTTTTCCACGTCAATTGAGGGTATTAGTCACATTATATTTGGCAGAATTGATTATCCTTTTCGTAATTTGAGCGTGGTTACCAATGAAGATATAGTGGGCACAGTTTTCCGTGTCGAAAACGATGACAATGGTTGCAGGTCCACAGTAATATAGCATGTGAGTTAATGGTCTTTAATGGATATTAAAAGCTTTCGAACCTAGTACTAGGTTCATCTTGAAAGATAACCTAGTACAGGGTTCGAAAGCTTTTAATATCCATTAAAGACCATAAACCCACATGCTATATTATTGTGGACCTGCAACCGATAATGATATATTTAGCAGCGGTAGAAGTTAAAAATTAGTAAGTTATTTCGTAAAAACACACACACACACACTCTTTTAAATCCTTTGATTTCGCGAGAGCCATACTGAAGGTTTAGCAGAAACCCTTGATTCATCCCAGTACTTTTTGTTTCCGGAAGAGAATTATATTCAAGGTTCATATATTGACTAGATGTTCGGTTTGAGAGGAATCGTGTAGCATGTTGGTTCTTCCTCTACACAAAAGTTTTTTTTTTTTTTTTTTTTTTTTTTTTTTTTTTTTTTTTTTTTGTTTTTTTTTTTTTTTTTTTTTTTTTTTTTTTTTTTTTTTTTTTTTTTGCTTTGCTCACACCCTGTACTATGTACATTGCAGTTCTGCATTCCTAGCATTCTAAGCCGATCCATTCACTACTTTTCACTGAGGAACTTCTGTTTTCGTACACTTTTCCTTCAGGAAATCTTGGAATATCAGGAGTATCAAGGAGGCCTTTGACCTGATTCGCTTTTTTTTCCTTTTCTGTAAAAAAACACATTCCAAGAAAATGACTTTTTGATGAGCGAACATCTTTAGAAAAGGGACCATTTCCCAGAAATCTAATGTCAGGTTGTGGCTGTCATTTCTCTTTCTTTAGCAGTTTTTGTCATCTGCATTCAGAGCTGGGTATTATTTACCGTTCTAAAGCTTCTAATGAATTTGGTCTCAGTTCCATGACCATCCTTATGTAATGGTTATGTAATATTTTTTTTTTTGAAGTTATAGATACCAGCATCGCCAGAATCGTATCTCAACTTGTGACTAACCATTTCATTTGTGCTAATAAAATTGTCTGTAAGTTTCTTGGTTCTCTGTCAAAGACATGGACTGAATCGGGAAAAATGAAAATAAAGATAATGATCAAACTTGAGCATTACAGGTCCAAGAAAAGAATTTGGTTAAAATTAATTGTAAGCATTTCCTGTTTATTTTTGTGGATCAACAGATATGAAGTCCGCAATAGCATAAGATGTTCCTTACAGTTAAAAAAAAAAATTAGAGTCAATTTACGTAAAGGAAATCACTTACCTTTCATTTTTGTCTGTGATTTTTCTCCCGTTCTCACTGGGCATTTGGTTATTCCACCTCGATAAAATGTTATGTAATATTTTACGAAAAGTTTCCCCGAGTTGAGTTTGCTCTCGAACTTCATTTCAGACAGTCCTCTGGGTCAGAAGGCACCTTACTGTCTGATGACCACCCGTTTACTACTGCTCAGACCCCTTTCACCTACCTTCTGTCCCAAGGAACATAACCTTCCTGATTGCCTTCCCCCAACCCACCTCCCTCCCACCTCTCTTCCCACCATGGACTTCTCATGTTTCCTCTGCTGTACATGACATCAGCAACTCGCTGCGATGACACTGATCCATTTTAACTTGAGCGTATACAAAATATTAAATACACCTTGGGTCTTGTACCATCACGA
>NC_061097.1:53846224-53861224 GCF_015104395.2 Macrobrachium nipponense | reverse complement strand
ATGACTCGAGGACGCGCGAGTTGGTAAAACGCCCACTGTAGCTACGTCCTGACTTAGAGTCGAGACAAAATGCCATTTGTAAAACACCATCACGCTCATCGTATCTCTCTCTCTCTCTCTCTCTCTCTCTCTCTCTCTCATCTCTCTAATAAAATCACTGAACTTATATGTCTGTATGTATATATATACAGATATACATATATATATATATATATATATATATATATATTGATATATATATATATAATATATATGATGTGGATGTGTGTGTGTATAGTTTGTATGTATATATGAGTCTGCATATATATGTATACATACATACATACATATATATATGGTAATATATATATGTATATATGCGTGCATATATATATATATATATATATATATATATATATATATATATATATAATAATATAGATATATATATACACTATATATATTGTGTATAAATATATATTAGTATGTTACATGCCGAAGTGAATTTTACCAAGCGACCCTGTGCCCGTGGCAACCTTAGTCCTGACTTAGAGTCGAGACAAAAATGCCATTTGTTAAAACACCATCACGCTCATCGTATCTCTCTCTCTCTCTCTCTCGTTCCACTCGTCTAAAATCAAATCACATGAACTATTATACGTACCTGTTTATGTTATATATTAAACAATAATATATTAATTATATTATATATGTATATTATATTATATTATATAGTAAATATATATGTTTATGTGAATGTGTGGTGGTATAATTATTTTTTGTATGTATTATATGGATGTTCTGGCATATAATAATGTATACATTACCATAACATACATTATATAATTGGTAACTATTATATATGTATATTATGCGGTGCCATATATTATATATATATATAATATAACATATATATACTTTATAATATATATTAATATATATATTTATATATATAGATATATATATATATATATATATATATATATTTTATTTTATACACATATAATATATTAGATATCTCTATACCCGTATATTATTGTGTAATAAATATATTTAGTAATGTTACAATGCCGAAGGTGAAATTTTAAACCCAGCGAACCCTGTGCCCGTGGCAACCTTAGGCCGTGGGAAAAAAAGAAAAATAAGAAAAGAAAAAACGGGGTGTCGCGAGGTGGGCAGAAAGAGAGCTGGAGTATTCCTCAACCTAAAAAAAAAAAAAAGCAATAGATCTAAGACCCGAATGATATAATTACTAGTTTGGGAAAGTAAACCTATATGAAATCCATCCATTAACAATAATAATAATAATAATAATAATAATAATAATATTAATAAAAGTAAAATTATCGACCATTGCATACACACGTTCGCATGTCTCGAAAGAATGTTATCTGCTGGTCTGTTGGAAAACATCCATCTCCTTATTAATCTGCATCCATTGTTTTTGTTTAATCTTTATTACAATTGGATTTTTTTGTGTGTGTATGACTATGCCTTAACTGGCGATTGTATCTACTCTCTCGGGTTAGTCTTGGTCCTCGTTGTTGTAATCTCCTTATGCTTAATTCTATTTTTTAAAATTTTTATTTGATATCTTTATTTATCTATTTATTTATTTATTTAAAAAAGAAAATGTAACCTCAACATTGATAACCACCTCCACGGTACCACATGTCTTATTCGCGTCTCGCGAGTTTTATGGGATTTATTTTCTCCATTCTTGATGTCAGAATGGCATCTGACAGCATACCGCCGCAGTCTTCCCCTTTTGCAAAACTTTTCGTAATAGAATTTTTTCCTTTTGCGGAGAAACACATTCTTCCTCTTTTATTTCTTGTGATTGTTCTGTCTTTAAAGTGGTTGATGGGCCTTTCAAACTTTTCTGTTTTCTCCATATTCCAGCTTTCACGTTTGGTCGTTTCTCCTTCAGAATTTATTCGGTTCTTTAAACTTGATGGTATTTTACGCAGACGAGACTCGTTGAATCCAACGTCATCTATCGACGGACATTTTGAATCTTTACAAATAGTTTTCAATCGTCTCGTAGTCCACGTCTGTACTTGAATCAAGGGGAAAGAAGAAGATTCTAATCCTTCTTGCAAACCTTTATCCACCACATCCTCCTTTAGGTACTCCATAAATTATTCAAGTTAGGAACTTTGCAAGTCCTTCCATTAAGTGTCGTCGTTGACTTGATTTTGAGTGAAAAGCTATTTGGAGTTTTTCCCTAGATCTACCAGTTTTTGTTTTGGCCAGTGCCCCGGGTACTTTGTACCATGACTGAATTCTCATGGGTCTGTGTAGGGTTTAATTACCAATGCTTAACATTTTTTGACAATTGTCACTTACGAGTTGCATGCTTTGACGTTAAATTCTCAAATTCCTTTATTCACGCTGATGCCATTTGTCTATGAACTTACCAGAACTGTGTATATATATGCAAACTTTTTTTTATATATATTTATATTATTATATGGATACGCACTTGCCTCCGTCAATGTGTAAACTCGTCCTAAAAAGTTTAACCTGGATCTTTCCTCCCTATAACTTTCAAATCTGGCCCATCATAATAATCTCGTGGCTGAATGATTGGTATAATTGTTTTTGATGATATTTTTTTCTCAAAATAGAGAGCTGATGAGCTGCTAGAAATGCTAGAATGAACTAATGAAAACTTAATGTCGAAAAATTTGATACATAGTTTCCTATATTCTTAATCTGTAAAACAACATTGTAGTGATTTGGGGAGATTATTCATATAATATTCTCCATTTGGTTCATTATATTGTAGCATTTTGCGATCATGTATTTTTCTTGGAACAGTTTCAATTTTTTTTATTTTTTTTTTGGGGGGGAGGGGGGTTGTGCCGGGGGTTTGGGGGTTCGTAACATTTTCTTGATATCTCCTCCCTATAACTTTCAAATCTGGCCCGATCACAATAATCACATGACTGAATAATTGGTATAATTATTTTTTATGATATTTTTTTCTCAAATAGAGAGCTGATGAGCTACTAGAAATGTTAGAATGAACTAATGAGAGTGTCGAAAAATTTGATATATAGTTTCCTATATTCTTAATCTGTGAAACAACATTATAGTGATTAGGGGAGATTATTCATATATTCTCCTTTTGGTTCTTTATATCGTAGCATATTGCGATCATGTATTTGTCTTGGAACTTTTTTTTTTTTAATGAGGGGTGGGGGATGTTTGTAATATTTTCTTGATATCTTGCCCGCTACTTGAACTAGTGCAAGGAAACATTACTTGAGGTTGAATTGAAGGAAGAATAATGTATTGACTGATCAGTGTTTTTGTCCTTATACTTTAAAATTCTTTTCCTTGTTTCTGCTAACAATAATTGTTTTGTGTATTACGTCAGAAGTTTTCAAAAAGCAGTTTTAGTATCAGTGTAAGAAGAGATTACAATGTTCAGAAGTAAGGATTTTGAACAATGCTGAAGGTATCATGTTCAGCTTAAGTTAATACCATTCTCTCTCTCTCTCTCTCTCTCTCTCTCTCTCTCTCTCTCTCTCTCTCTCTCTCTCTCTCTTTTGTGTGTGTGTTTGTGTGAACCCCAGCGCTCTCTCTCTCTCTCTCTCTCTCTCTCTCTCTCTCTCTCTCTCTCTCTAAAATGCGAATTTTTTATGAGATATCCAGAAGTGAAACATATTAAATTTCTGTATTTAGTTTCTTATAATGTTTATAGGATTAGGGATCAGCAAGCATATTCTTCCGAGGCAGGTGAAAACTTCGCTAATCCTTGAGGTCTTAGTTGTTTAATTAGTTAATTCAAGGCTGGAAACATTTCCTTTGTTTGTATGTAACTGTGTGTATGTGTGTTTGCGGTTGAATGACGCTTCAATTTTAAAAATGTCGAAAAAGTGACAGTTTGTAGTATCACGTCCACAGCGAATTGCGTCAGCGTATTAGGATTGAACCTTGAATGACACGGCAAGTTTCAAATACTAAACCACAGTCATTTTTTTGTTGTTGTAAATTATATTTAGTTTAAATACTATGTAATGTCGGTTTCCCGATCCAGTAACTTTTGCTGTTGGCTTTTATTTTCTATTATTTTTTCTGCAACACACACACACCCACACACACACACACACACTAATAAAAGTTTTAGGTACGCTTATACATAGCTAGCAACATTATTTTATGTTGATGATATAACAGTTGAAATATTTAACACCCTTAAACAGTGCACAAAATGGATATAAAGGGTTTTACGAGCTCCTGAGATTTTTTTTAATGTGATTGCAGAGTTAAGTTGAATACACACACACACACACACACACACACACACACACACACACACACACACACACACGAACAATAGTTTAGTTTGCCCGTGCAGTAGTCACAAAGCTTTGATCAGGCAAGTGAGGTTGGAGCTGTAATTCGCAGATATTCGTATCAGCTGTAGCAACTTTGCAATGTATACGAGTTAAATAATAAAATTAGACGTCACTTAAATGACCATTTATTTATTTTTTATTTTTTTTATCAGTTTGAGGTCGATTCCGTCAAAAAGAAAGACTAGAAACTCACTAACTCTACTGTGATTAAGTTTGGCACCGTCTTAATTTAAATGATCTCAAGTTATTAGGTTTTAAATTTGGTCTTTTTAGAAAGAAATTTGGAAATTAAATTTCGCAATCCTGAGCTGCTCTATGATTTTCCTAGCGAATATTTTGAGAAATATGTGAAACATCCATTATGACATGTTCATCTCACAGTTGATAACACATTTTGATACGTAAGTTGCCCAGTTGCCCATTCCAACTTGCAGTGGTCATCACGTTACCAGAGTCTTTTCTTACGTGTAATAGCTAATAGGAGAGGCAGGCGCTGGAATGTTTTCTATTCAGGGCACTGTTTTTCCCAACCGCACATTATTTATTTTATTCATTTTCATCGCTGCAGAGGTAATGAATAGACTCATTCGCGGATATTTTGCTTTTGTTTTATCAGTGCGCACTTAATGGGAGAACCTCCCAAATTGATATCGAACAGTTATGATTACAATAATGGGTAGTATACCTTTGTACATCACACAGATTGGGATCTGATGACTAGGCGCGCTATCCAGACTTCGTTAGTGCATTGCAATTCACCATGGAAGTGATGGGCCTGCGGGTTTATTAGCGTCGTTGCGCGTTGTTATAAAGATAAACAAAAAGCAATGATGTCAGGTTTAGTATTAATCGATAATTGGAAGCGGGAGTGGATGATGGTTTTTTGCTCATCGTCTTTTTTTTCTTTTTCATGCGCCAGGTCAGACAAACGTCTCTTTGTAACAATGAGGTTGTTGATGATAATGCATTTCATTATCATAAGGCGAGCGGTTGTTGTAGAGGGCTCGGAATTCGCTATGATCGGAGAGGCTGTGGGGCAGTGCCCAGATTATTGTTATTATCTTTTGATAAGTTTCTCTCGTGGCTTTTTTAATCATTCTGGGCAAATCAGTCATTCACTAAAGGTATTTTCTTATAATGGAATGTTAAATGCCATAATTTTAATTAAAAAAATTTTTAAAATTAAATTTCGTCATTTAGCACGCCTGATTATGTTCTAAGACATCCGTGAGTAAATCATCAAATGTTGAAGTCCTTTTAACGTTAATTTATCTTAATAAAGTTTTATTTTCTAACCATATATCATTATAGTTTGGTGCTCTTCCTTTATTCTACGCAATACCTTTGTTATATGTAAGAAAGATAAGCAACTGTCTCATTAGTTTTGTAATTATTTTATGCAGTAGTATGATTAAATTTGGTAACGTTACGAATTACAATATGAAACTGTGAATTTATATTATAGATTACATTATATATATATATATATATATATATATATATATATATATATATATATATATATATTGCATACATTGCGTGCGCGCGCGCACGTGAACTCGTGCGCCTTGTTCCTTTGCTCATGAAGATTTTTATTTTAGCACTTTCTCTTTTACACTCCATTGGAATTTCTAGTGTCTTTAGAACTTAGGATTTTTTTCCAGAAAAATATATAATTCAAAAATCTCATTACGCATACCTGTGTCTTATGGTGAACTATCTCCTGCTAATCTTCTATAGATAACAGAATGGTGTGCTGAATGAAAATTTCGTGTTAATAGCAATCTGTTAGAATATGTACGTACCTACTTGAGATATCCGAATATTTTTTATTTTTTTATTTATTTTTTTTTGGGGGGTTGGTGGTCGAGCTCTCTGGGTCTAGTTATTCAAGTGTCCTTACCAGTTGAATCTTGGAAATGTTAACCTAAATTGGGATCTTTCCTAGATAGTCACCCACTAGGGGTCTCGGGGTCTTTATTTAGGACTAATATTTCTTGGTGGTCATTATCTTTGTGATAACAGCAAAGGTGGATACATATAGCTAGTTAAAACCCTTGGGGGTCACTATCCACGTAAGATGGCGCTGATCTCTCTCTCTCTCTCTCTCTCTCTCTCTCTCTCTCTCTCTCTCTCTCTACCATTTGCAATTCTGATGTCACGGGTTCGAGTCTCCCCCAAGGGCGATGAAAAATCATTGGCTCTGCTGCAGTGCGGGGTCTGCGGTGGGAGGTTGAAGCCAACATTATTTGGAAGCTTGGATCTGAAGTCAGTGTCCTGTGTGGTGGTTCCATGTAATGTGTTTCGTCAACTGAAATAATAATGATGATAATTTCTCCCTTGGTTTAGGAAAAGAACTGGAACGTCCTTCGAACCCCTTTAGAAAAAGATCTAACCTTTTTTAGTAGTGTAATTCACTCTTGCTCTCTTAAAGCATAAGAGAATAGTTCATGTTAATCTCGGATCCCACCTTTTTATTTCTTCGTAAGGGAAAATGGACTACTACTGAGGTACTGCAAGAACCAGAGTGAAGAAATCCAGGGTTATAATAGAGAAATTGAAATCACTATTGTCCAGTTTTTTTTTTTTTTTTTTTTTTTTTTTTTTTTTTTTTTTTTTCACGAAGGATTATTTTGTTGCTTAGATTTTACGTCTTAATAATTTGACATAATTTTCATGTCCCTGTTATAGGGAAATTGAAAGATTGCGAATAATAGAAAATTTACATCAGCGAACATTACCTGAAGTAACAAATATCATTTGAGGATATCTGTATTAAAACTCGTTGGAATGTCACCCGCATGTTCGCTTAAGAAAGGGCTAGCTAGCGCCCTTGTTCAAAGCGATGTCTGTAAGACTTAGATACACAAGCATCTTGTTTTTCCACGCCAGGGAACAGAGGTTGGTGGCAGCTCAGGACTTGTAAATCTTGGGTATGATCCCTCCCTTTCATTGAGGGAGAGAGAATTCGCCAACAGCCAACTCGAGATCTTGGCTAATAAATTATTTGTTCGATATGAAAACAGACGATTTGAATCTATTTGCACCTGTTAGTGAATGTTAGCTGACGAAGGAACTTCAGGTCATTCGATAAGACCAGTGTTGTCTTCAAGTGCCAGATTTAAAATCATGGCTTCAGAAAAAGAACTGTGATGGAATTGTCATACTGAACTTTTCCTTTGGTTAAAGCCCTTGGCATTGAAGCTCATCTCGTCTCCTCGTTTCCCATTATTTTCTATCGCCGAAAGACGTTCACTTCCATTTCCGATGATCGAAATTGACGCGACTCCGTATTAGAAGCATTACAATTCTCACTTTGTTGGCAACGGTTTTCCCTCAGAGCAGACGATTAACATTACACTCCACCGCGAAGAAGCGGCCGTCTGATCACCAGCCATATATTATGTATGGGAATCTGAAATCGGGTGATTTGCTGTGTCTCCCTGATTGTGAATTCATTCTGAATCGGAAATCGCGCAACGGATGATGTCCATTTGAGTCCAAAAGGCATCCCGAGGTTAAATAGCAACAACGTCGCTCTTTGGCTCGACGGCAGAACAAAGGGCAGACAGGCCCTTGGGGCGATCTCAGGATCTCATGCTCAAAAGTAAACAGATGACCTCTCTCCCATGGCAAGGCGTGGAAATTGTTTGCCCTGCCGTCGTCGTCGTCGTCTTATTAGTTCTAGCGTTTTTATCTCATCATACTTTTTGCATAAATTAGAAACGGTGATGATTTTATCATCAACCTTTGGTATTAGCAGGCAAATGCTTCCTTATTCTTAGATGAATTTGATTGGTTGATCTTCTCTTATACTTCGTTTTTGCCGCTTCGAGTCATTTATGTTAATAAGGGAAAGTTCATTTCTTATTTTGGTTATTTATCGGTAGAAGAGCTGCTGTAACATGTGCAGTGGATAAATTGAATTGAACGATATCACGTAAGGGATTTGCACATTTATTCCCATTTCTGTTTCGGGTAAATATTTCCATAGATATAATGGTAACTCTTTCATTTTAATAAACGCGCGCGCGCGCGCACACACACACTTTTATATATATATATATATATATATATATATATATATATATATATATATATACACACACACACACAGGGTGTCCATAAAGTACCATTACAAATATTTATTGCTTGTAATGGTACTGGGACTTTATGGACACCCTGCATAATATATACTTGAGATCAAATTAATGGGCACTGGGGAGCTGAAGTTCCTTAGTTTCTTTGATTGAGTTTTTCTGTATTTTAAGGTAAAAAGAAAATTTAAGTTTCTTGGGCCGTTTGTAAATCACGCATTGTACGCGTGATTAGGTAACCAGTACTGTTAGACTTGCCTTGAAAATAGGAGGGGTTCCCTTATAAATAGTCATGTGGTCTCTCCTATTATATTGGAATGTAAGGAGTGTAAGTGGGATGGATGTGCATGAACGATAGTATTTTGTGTCTCTCATCATTAAAATACTGAAGTTGTATATATATATATATATATATATATATATATATATATATATATATATATATAAGTATATATATATATATATATATCATTCGAGCTACAAAACTCCTTTAATATCTAATTCGCTCTACCTCGGAATTGATATATTTTCATATATGTACCGAAGGGGAATTTTTTAGTTGATAATAAACGTCACTGGCCGTTCCTTATTTCGTTCCCGTCCACTGGACGGTGGTTCGATCCCATGAGGGGACGAAATTATTATCAACTAAAAAATTCCCCTTCGGTACATAGATGAAAATATATCAATTCCGAGGTAGAGCGAATTAGATATTAAAGGACATTTGTAGCTCGAATGATCTATATGAATCACGGTGATGTGATAATTATTCATATATATATATATATATATATATATATGTATGTATGTATACATATACATATATGTTAATAAATATATGTATATATATATATACATATATGTATATATGTATATATATACATATATATCATATATATATATACATATATATACATATATATATATATATATATATATATATATATATATATATATATATATATATATATATATATATATATACATACTATATATATATATATATATATCTATATATATATATATATATATATATTATATATATTATATATATATATATATATATATATATATATATATATGCCAATCTATAGGGAAATAAGAGCAGCTTTTTGAAGGTTTATTATGACTGACACCTTAGGAGCTGCGAAGGGATTTTCTCCGGAACTCATTTCCCGAAATGATATGAAAATGCTCCATCTAATTGGATGGAAAATATTCTCGTGTCAGTTTTGCAGACGAGTACCCTTAAAAAACTCTGTAAAATATTTGTTTGCGTCGAATTGCTCTGTGCTTGGTTACTCTTTTGCCCTCTGATTTATTTCCGAATTCTTGTAAGTGAAGAAGAGTGCGTGGACCTCATGGGGCCCTGTTTGAAACGAAAGATAGAAACATCGGAAACGTCACGGTTTGACAGCAAATATCCGCTGAGAGTTAGGTTTGGAATATGTGGAAAAAAATGTTTTTCTTTTGCTCGATTTTAGGAGCTTTGTTAATTTTCTTTAAATAATAATAATAATAATAATTAAAAAATGTAGTGTTTCCAAACACCGACGATAAATCCAGCGATTAATGATTTTTATATATGAAGCTGAAAAAATTAACCACTGAAGAACTTGGAACCAATGCGGCTGTCTTTGGTATAACTAATGTTACTATTTCTATTAAGTTCACTTTTGCTATCGTTCGTCTTAATTGAGGATGAGAAAGTAATATCACCTTTGGCTGAGACTGATAAGGAAATATTTCTCCCAAAGGTTATTATATACAGCAATTTTACTTCTTGAAAAATTGTCAGATTGCGCTCGTTAGGTAAGGCAATAATATGTACAGTTGCAAAATGATCTTGTAAGGCTGGTGTTAGTGGTCTTGCAACATGCCGAATTTCGGAGAATATCTTTTTAAAAACGATTATTCTCTTTAATTCAATTTAGATACATCCCAGTAGAATTCTGGTTAAGTCTCAAGGTTTACGGTCGAGAATTGCTACACAGATATTTAAACTTGCAAACATTTTGAATTTTTACAGAAAATTTTAATTTTTTAAGATGAGCTTTGTTTCATTTTTCAAGTATCCAAGAACTGCATTTTCCGATTATGCCGTCGCTGCTAAATTTCTTTGAATACACGAAGTTTGTTTATCAGTTGCACATCTCTGAAGCAAGGTAAACCATAATATGATATAAGAATGATGTAGAGTACGCACCAAGACAGCCAATCATAGGACACGTCAAAACAGTGATACGATGTTGATTTAGATTTATCTGGCCTTATGCTCCTAGGTTATTTCAGTGATAAAAAGCAAAGGAGCCAACACTCATAAGAAGAGTATTGACGTTCAAAGCAAAATATTCTGTTAAGTGAGATTCTTCTTGATCATTTGCTTCAGTCAGATAGAGAAGAAAATGATAATAATAATGACAAAAAATAATTTACAAATTTCGCTACTACATGTTTTCTTTCTGTATATCGAGATAAACAAAATTATTATTGTAAAAGATTGTTTATTTTTAGTTTGATATAAACATTATTTGAAAAATCAGGGTATGAGTATTTACAACTGTGTTTTTCAAGAACTGGTGCCTTTGCAGGTTTTTATTTTTCTTTCTTTTGGGAGAAAAAAATTCTGATTCCTTGAAAAGTATTTTTTTTTTTTATCATTTTTTCCAGAATTGTTGCTATCACAGTTTTTCTTTTTCTTTCTTTCGAGATAAAAAAAATATGACCGATTGGAAAGTACTATTTTTATTTTGATATAAGCAGGATGTGATAAGTCAGGGTATGGATATTTAAAAGTCGGTTTATTATAACGACTTAAATGTCCTAAGTCCTACTCCCATGAAATATGATGATAGTGACATTCTGGAAATTACGGAGTAATATTTCGATTTCATTTCTTAGTGGCACATCCTACTCAAAATTATCCTTCTCTGCAATGTGGTGAAGTTTTCATCTTGCAATTTATGTGTAGGATTAAATGATATAATTGTCGGGAATAATTTGCAAATATTCGAGATATATATATCCGTTGGTATGTCGGCCTCATAAAGATTCTGTAACGAAATTTTGATAATATTAGTTTAATCTTTTTGATGAGTTATAGACTTAATTCTCCGACATGTACCTTGCAGAGATTGTAATTGCTCTCGAAGATGAACCAGTTTCAACAGTCCTCCATCTCGTGACGCATTTTGAAATTTAGGGGTTATGTATTTCAAAGATGAGTTATTTGATGCAGTTAGTTTTTGTCATTTTTCCAACCAATTTTATTTCTGGTTTGCGCGTTCGGGTTGAATAAATATTAGTGATTACGAACAAAGTGGTTAAAATAGTAAGAATGAATGAAATAATGTTACTATGGTTGGGCTCTCTCTACCTGTCGGATTATAAGTCTTGAGTTCAACCATGCAATTATATCTTTCCATTTATCTATCTATCTATCTATCTGTCGGTCTCTCTGTCTATATCTCATGCAAAATAAGGTTGCTTTTTATGTGCGGAGGTTCAGTGCGCTGCTGATGAGCTTTCTGTGTTGATGCTGAAGAGGCTAAGTTATGGAAGCTGTACTGCAAAGGGACTCGATCTACAATTCAGCAGTTAAAGTAATGAATGTGGCAGTGGAAAAAGGCTTAATTCTGAACCATAAACACATCTAATATATACATATATATATTCGTAATATATATATATATATGTATATATATATGTGTGTGTGTGTGTGTATGAATATATATATATATATATATATATATATATATATATTATATATATATATGTGTGTGTATATATATATATATATATATATATATATATATATATATATATATATATATATATATATATATAGACTTCCCTTCAGTTTTCAATCTTCAGCTTTATTTTCTAAGGCAGCTTTACGATCATCTCCCGTAGCTTTAGTTGTAAAAACAATCTTCTAAATCTAACTTCTCAATTGAATATCGTACACCTTAGTTGGGAAATATAAATGAATTATTCCTGTTTTTTTTTTCAAGGATTTTAATCCTCTTCGAATTTTATTCGAATTTTATTGATGAAGCAATTGTCGGTCATGGTGATGCATGTGAATAAGGTATTGTTTGTTAGGTCAGTCATTTATATTTGGTAAAAGCTTTAGTTTTTGTGTGTGCTTTTCTATAAATATTAATATAAATGTATGTATGTATAAGTATGTTTATAATGTTTTATCAGTAGTTTTTGTAAGTTTTGTAAGTAAGTTTTTGTAAGTTGGGTAACAGGCTATTCAACATAGCAGTATTTTTTCTTTTATATTCCTATTTCTTGTAGCAGTATTTTTTTCTTTAATATTCCCATTTCTTGTAGCAGTTTTTTTCTTTAATATTCCCATTTCTTGGAGCAGCATTTTTTCTTCTATATTCCTATTTCTTGGAGTAGTATTTTTTCTTCTATATTCCCATTTCTTAGAGCAGTATTTTTTTTTATATTCCCATTTCTTGGAGCACTATTTTTTCCTTTATATCCCATTTCTTGGAGCAGTATGTTTTCTTTTATATTCCCATTTCATGGAGCAGTATTATTTTTATATTCCTATTTCTTGGAGCACTATTTTTTCTTTTATATCCCATTTCTTGGAGCAGTATGTTTTCTTTTATATTCCCATTTCTTGGAGCAGTACTTTTTCTTTTATATTCCCATTCTTTGAGCAGTATTTATTCGCTTATAATCTCATTTCTTAGAACAGTATTTTTTCTTTTATATTCCCATTTCTTGGAGCAGTATTTTTTATTTTATATTCCCATTTCTTAGCTGCTGGTATTATATGGTTTGGTTTGAAGTAGGGCTCACTTTTGCTTATCTTTCTAATAAAACACATCACAATTTTGCTTCTTGGGGACATAATATCCCTCTGTCTGAAAAAGAAAATTAGTATGGAAATGTTTTTGGAGAATTTTTTTTAATATTCGTACCATAGTTGATATTTTCTCGTAAGGAAATAATTGTGGAAAATTTATTTTGAAAATATCCATGTGTTTGATGTTTCCAGTAAGGAAATAATTATGGAAAATTAATTTTAATATCTGTGTATTTCATATTTCCAGTAAGGAAATAATTGTGGAAAATTCACTTGTAATTCATCTCTGTATTTGATGTTATCCAGTAAGGAAGTAAGTGTGGGAAATGTACTTCTTGTAATATGTCCATATTTGATATTTGAAACGGTTGGGGAAATTGTGCTTCTAATATTATCTCTCTATTGCATATTTTGTAGTACGGGAGTAATTGTGGAATATGTACTTCTGTTAATAATATCCCTCTATTTGATATTTGAAACAATTTGGGAAAATGTACTTTTAATATCTCCCTATTTGATATTTTCTAGTAAGGAAACAATTGTGGGAAATGTACTTCTTTCAATAACATCTCTCTTATTTGAAATTTGAAACATTTGAGGAAAATATACTTTTAATCTCTCTATTTGACATTTTATAGTTAGGATATAATAATTGTGTGAAATTTACTTACTTTTAATAACATCTCTCTTATTTGAAATGCGAAACAATTGGGGAAAATGTATTTTTAATATTATCTCACTATTTTTTTCTTCTAGTAAGGACATATTGTGGGAAATGTACTTTCTTTCAAGAACATCTCTCTTATTTGAAATTCGAAACAATTGGGGAAAATGTACTTTTAATCTCTCTTTTTGACATTTTTTAGTCGGGAAATAATTGTGGGAAATGTACTTTCTTTTAATATAACATCCTTCTATTTGATATCTGAAATAACTGCGGAAAATTGACTTCCTAGTCGAGTCTGGGCAGCGAGGGGTTTTGCAGTCCAGCAAAGATTCGATGTTTTCTGGGTTCTCGGCCAAGGCAAAAACCAACAGACAGCTGCAAGAAAAAAAAAGACGAATAATCGTTATTAAAGTTGTGCTCTTATAAGTTTTGGATACGATTATAACTCATCAATTTTACATTTATTACTGCAATTTATATAGCTCTTATTACTTATCAGTTTATGGAGGAGAAAAGATATAGTTTATTAGATTTGCCCCGATTCTTATAATAATAACTATGATTACGTTAATAATTAAATTTTTACTCTGGATTATATTTTTTTTTTATATCTACACTTCCAGAAGACAATTTTTCAGTTACCTTACTTCCAGAAGACTTAGTTTTTCACAGTTACCATAGGTTAAACACACGGCAACATTTTAACTGTTAATATGGACTGCCACGTAAACGTGAGTTTAAAAACTAAAATTTTCACAAAATAATTTCCCTGAATTTTTCGTTTGAGAATTGAGACCTCATTGATTAGACCTTTTGCAATCTCAATCTGAATGAGATCACCTTTCATTCATTATGATCCAGGAATGTATTAGTCTGACGTACGAAGCTCTCAAAATTTTGATTAAAAAAAAGTACATCATGGTTGACTTTTTTTTTATATTTATTTTTTCTAGTTTTGCCATGTCAGCACTACATTTTTCCACATACAAACCTTCCCTCAAAGTCTGGTGTGTTTAAGTGTAATTTCTCGAAACTTAATTCATATTTAGCCCTTTG
>NC_061097.1:53828724-53831224 GCF_015104395.2 Macrobrachium nipponense | reverse complement strand
GGAAGGTTAAAGGCTGTTGAAGGTCTAGGGTTGCTTAAAAAAAAATGATGTTTTCGTAAATTTCCCTTACTACGAATTTCGTTATTTTATAGGAGCGAACTCCTAAGTGATTCTCTGGACATGTGTAAATTAAGTTTCATTCAAATTCAGTTCGGCTTTTCAGAAAATTTAATGTGTTTTCCAACCTGATGGAGAACTTACCGCTCGGTATATCTTGAAAAAATTTGTTAAAAAACTTTTAAAGAGCCATTTTTGCATCATGTTTTTGACTAGTTTCAGACTTTGCGAAGACTTTGTTGAATTATTTCTCCGGCAAATCCAAGTCTATTCTCATAAGTGCACTGGCAAAATATATAAGTTCAGGTAACAAGTAGGGAATGGTGAATCACTCTTTTCAGTAACAAATATTGTCATCGTATGGTGAGAATCCAGTATGAATTGTATGCAGTAGGATGGCAGCATTCATTATTTAGATATTTGCTCCGGTCATTTAACAGACTGTAAGCATATTTATTTATATATATATATATATATCTATATATATAGATATATATATATATATATATATATATATATATAATGTGTGTATGTATGTATGTATGTATAATATGTATATATATGCATATATATATATTATATATTATATGTATATTAGATATATTATATATGTCTATATATTTATATGTATGTGTGTGTGTGTGTTTAGAATAATCTGTTCAGGTACAAATATTAATGCAGATGTAATTAGTCATATCTTCAGTTTGTTACACCTGAGGGGCATTATAACAGTCGAAGGCATCTTTGATTTAGATACAGAGTGGTATAATCGAAAAGGGACTAGGGCAGATGCCCCTGGGTGTACAGTATTCCGTAGATATGGTGTATTTCTTATTAAATTGTATTTTTGGCTTAACATTTGTAAGTATTTAAAAATAAACACTTTAGTGTATAAAAGTAACACCAGGACCTTTCTCTGCTCTCCGAAATTCAATTTTTTTTTTTAGAGAAGATACATATTCAGATTCATGTATACGAACTTTCTTCAACGCCCAGAAGATGCAAATTTTAGACATTATTTCGAATTCACTTTGTAGAACTCATAATAAAAAAATGTGATAGTGAATTCACTGAACCATGACATTATTCATCTTGAAGTATTTAGCAGACTAAGGCTATAATTCTGAGTTGGGAAGCAAAACAAATTCAATAAACAACAGAAACCATATTATGGAGTAAAAAAAAAAATTAGTTTTGAAGGGCAGTGAACATCATCTTATTTCATGACTTGCCAAATCAAGACTTTTTGAATATATAGAACGAGACAATATTTATATAGGTGAATCTATAGTTTTTGTGTGACGAAAACGTGGTCGCAGCGATGCCACTAGAAATGAGATGAAAACTGAGTGTTTTTCAAACATGTCACAGAAAAAAATTAAACTATACTTTTGGATAATAATGATAAGTTGGCAGCATTGCTAAATAATACAGAGTTGAAAACTTGTTGAAACCATCTTGATTCAAAACTGGAAATTTTAGTGTTAGTGAACATAATTTTAAATGAGCTTAATCTAAATCGTCAAAAATAATGAATAAAGTCTAGGGAAATTAATGTAAGATGTAAGCAAAACGCCCGTCTTGAGCTTTCCTTGTTATTCAACAAACCTTTTGAAAATTCAGATCAATTGTGTTCTGAGGAGGAAGGAGGGAAGGCAAAGTGAGTTTCATTTTCGTGAATTATGGGGTTTATAGCATTTATATGTATGTATGTATGTATGTATGTATGTATGTATGTATGTATGTATGGTCTGTTATTTGGATGAAACGCGGCCCGTTAGAGTGGACGAGCTTCCAGTTGATAGAATGTGATCTATCAGAACCTCCTGAGATGTCTGCGCCCTGGAATATATAAGGCACATTCCGTGGTCATTGAGTGGCAGATAATGAAACCTAATTTTCGAATAGTTGATACTCATGTTTTTCTTGTATTTCAAGTTTATCAAGGTCCTTACGTTCAATTGAACATTTAACTGGTAATACTGGGTACATTCTATTATGACGCGGAAAGTATGGCATAGCAAGCATGGTTATATCAAAACAAGCAATTTCTGCATAATATAATCAGTTAAGGTTAGTGAGGGTATATGAGAAAGTTCGGTAGGCGGGTTAGGGGGCATTTGCCCTTGCTTGCAGATGACTTGCTGCCTATCTCGGGCGATGCCATTTCAAGTCTGATGAATACTTTATAATGGATTTGAACGAAAAGTCTTATGACACGTAAGATCAGTTGATATTTTTTTTGTTTAAGAAATCAAAATTAAATTGCTATTATTTAATAAATAAATACGAAACATGAAAAATTATGACCACGGAATATTGCTTATGAGTCAATGGTTTTAGTTTTGAGCGTAGTATATTTGGAATGGGCAATCTTTATGCAATTGAACTGGAAGGAATTACTCCTCTTCTGCCTTCTAATCCTCTCACTTATTGCAATGCT
>NC_061097.1:53811224-53823724 GCF_015104395.2 Macrobrachium nipponense | reverse complement strand
GGGATGGCGGCTTTTCAGAACTGCTTTGAATTAATCGGAAAAAAATAACAAGCAAACGTTATATATATATATATCAAGGTTGCATAAAAGTTATCGCCTGTGGTGCTCGTGTCGATGCTTTGAATTGACTGACAACAATAGCTCTTTTTAAAGTAAAAAGGATATAGTTTTAATTAATGTGGTTTTAATAGCTGCTGAAACAGCTGCTCAAGGATCAAGATGGTTACATTCCTGTACATACTGTTAGGGAATTGCGGTTATAAGCTGATATATTTTTGTATATATAATATGTATGTGTGTGTGTATGTGTAGGGGGTTGGGGGCGGAGTTGGTTTGTGGGTTGGCTTATGCATGGGGTATCGCTTTGAAAATGGCAAGATTTTAAAAGTTTCCATGAAAGTTAAAAACTAAAAAAATATGCGTCCTTTACTTTTCACTTTATTTCATCCTAAAAATTACAGAAGAGAGAGAGAGAGAGAGAGAGAGAGAGAGAGAGAGAGAGAGAGAGAGAGAGAGAGAGAGAAAGTAGTAATAAATTGCGCTCCTGTAAAGTCTTTATTGCTTTAGGATATAGTTTGAGTGGTCTAAAAAGAATTCCATCGAATTTTCTAATAGTTTCTATTTCTTATTTAGTTACTATATACTAATTTGCGGCTGTTGTTTCAAATTACCTTTGGTTACTTGCCTCTTTGCTTCTCAGATATTCTCTGTTGCTCGTAACCATTTTCACATTTCTTGTCCAAGTGTTTTCAGTCAAGTTCATTATTTTCCAGTCAGTTTATGTGTTCATTTTCTCTTCTTTCATTTACAAACTGTATTTTTAATTTCTTAATGTTTATTAGTTTGTGTTTATTTTCTCTTCTTCCATTTACAAACTGTATTTTTAATTTCTTAGTATTTATTATTCATAAGTAGCATCCATTTTCTATTGCAGAATATTGAGCTGTTTTGTTTCATACTTTAACGGAAGACCAGGTTTTTCATTATCAGTTTTAACTTATAAATTCCGGCCACTAAAGTTTCACATCTCTCTTATTTGTCCTTTACATTCTATCGAAATATAGACCTGTTTCCCTTATCACCTTTTAGTAGGTGATGGTCTTTGTATGGTTCCTCTTTGCTGACATAGTACACATGGCAACTTTTGAAAAGAGGATTTCCAAGAGAATAGATGAAACCGATGATCTGTGGTATGCGAGTTAATAGTAATTTTTTTTGGGTGGGGTTTGGGGGGGAGGGGAATCTATATCACGAGAGTCCACAATAATATAATTGTTAAAAACTAGCTTAAAATTGTATAAAAGTTATAGAACCCTTCTCTTGGTTGCTCTTCAGTCCTAATGATCAATTAAACATAAAATGTACTGGTTTTTATGTTTACCCGAAAATACATTTTATGTTAAGTTACTCATTTGGACTGAAGATGAACCCAGAAAAGGGTTCGAAATCTTTCATTATATTCTACGCGCGATTTTAACAATAAAATTTTTGTGGACCCGACAGAACGACAGTCTCTTTGTTATGAACCAAGATAAAACTAACATCCGATGATTAGTGGCGTGGTTACCTTCTGGAAGAACTTGGTGACTTAACTTCTCCATAGAGCCCAGCCAGTTTGGGGCGTACCTTACCTCTATGTGTTAATCAAACAAAGACCGGCAATTCATAACAGTCTACCTCAGGCTTGGGTTAATGTTGATTAGGGTGAATAATGCCCTGGATTGTACAAAAATTCGTCGGCGAATGTTTACTTTTAAGACATCATTCATGCACTGTGCATCGTGGAAAGATGTATGCTAATTTAGACTGGAGATATGGTTACCTGGATTGTAAAAAAAAACTCCTTCAGTGAATGTTTACTTCAAGACGACATTCATGCACTAAGCATCGTGGAAAGATGTATGCTAATTTAGACTGGAGATATGGTACCAGATAATGGTTACCTAGACTGCATCCTTGAAAATGCAACTATGCAAAGAGGCTGCAATAATTTTATAAACCGACAACAAATTCATCAGTGGCAGAGGAGACGAACTTGGTTATTCACTACCGCTTAAGCTGTGAATCGGCCTACAAGTAGCAAAATATGCTTGTTTAAAGATGCGTAAATATCCAAGTAAGAACTTCATTGGACACAACATAACGACTTTTCGGACGCTATTGCTGGCCCGAGATAAAACCAAAGCTCCATGAACCGTCAGTTCACAGATCTCCACAACAGGAAAATCATCGCTACAAGAGCTGATCCAGTGCACCAGATAAGCCGATGTCTTAAGAGATGAAGCTGTGAACAACATTACTCTGAAACCGACCGTAAGTGTGCTGCTGCAAAAGTCAAGTCATGACCTCCCCTCCCCTTGAAGAAGAAGGTATTATGCACCAGTTCATCGAGGATTTTGGGGGTATTCCCTTCCACCCAGGGCATCAAAATCCTCTGCGGTGTGCTATGCTTTCGTGACTAGTTCAACACTGGACGAGTGGGTTGCGTACTCGACTACCAATCTGGTAGCCCAAGTTCGCTCCCGGTTTGTAATAGTGCGGAAACAGAAGAATTTATTTCTTGTGATTAGAAATTCATTTCTCCATATAATATGGTTCGGATCTCATAATAACTGTATGTCCTTTGCTAAGTAACCAGTTGGTTTCTAGCCACGTTGAAAAATCTAATCCTTCGGGCCACCCCTAGGTTTGTTGTTAATCATCTCGGTGGTCTGGTTAAACTAAGATGTACTTTTTATTTTTAAACTTTCCAAGAGAGTAGTAGTACTTCAGATCAGCAATGTCCATCTGATACAATTTCGTATTATCTCATGGTCAGTCATTACTTACATGCGTATCTTAAAAATTCTCCATTAAGGAATTATGAAAGTTAGATCAGGTTACTGAAGAACTGCCAATGCTGCTCTCAAGTTTATAATACGATAAGTCACTGCGAGAATAATTAGTAATTGTCGTCAAGTTCGTGGATCCTTCATTTTGTGAAGAGGGACAAGATTTATGCTATACGCTGATTAGTGCATTGCATTACCGCCCTAATTCTATTCTCCTTGCATTTTAATACAATTTTATCTATTTATTAATCTATTTTTCTTTTAATGATTAAGATCTCTTATTTCTGTATTTCCCTTTACCTTCTCTTACCATATTCTTTGGAAGCTTGTATTTCAAGTCAGTGGCCCCTTTGGTGGGCTTGTTCCATATGAATAGGGTTCATTTTCTGATTAGAAATTATTAATAGTGATAATAATAATGATAATTATAATAACATGAATTTTTTTTTTATACATAAGAAGTTGATTGAAGGTAGAAGACCGCGAAGGGGTTTGGCTGACGAAGAGAAAGAAACAAGTGAAACTTGATTCAATAAATTCAGTTTCCGTCTCTTCTCTATATCATTTCTCTGTATTCACAGTTTCGTCTGTTCCCTTTAATCTTCCCCTATCCCCTAACCCCTCTTCCTCGTCTGACCCTCCCTCCCTCTTCTGCATGACCTAGTGAAGGGAAAAGGCATTGCATGGCTATTGATGCACAGGAGTTAGTAACAGCGTTCTCTGTGTACTGATATGGCGTTTGTATTATTTTGTATTGTACTTTTGCTTACATCTCCTACACTTATTTTTTTATATTAATCTTGTATTTTTAATTTGCTACCCGCAAATTTAGTTCAATCTTTTTATTTTATTTCAGAATGAGTTTTGTTATGATTTGTATAGTGCCATATACCGATATTTTAAATTAAAATATATGAGACGAGGTACAGATTATATATATATATATATATATATATATATATATATAGATATATATATATATATATATATATATATATATATATATATAAATATATATATATATATTATATATATATATGTTATATAGTATATAAAATATATATTACACGGTTAAGAATACTAATGGTGGTGAATGTTTCTTAATAGTTCTGACAAAAGACTTCGACAATTCATTGGCGAACTGAATATGAGACTTACATAGCTTTATCTGAAATCGCATATATACATATATATATATATATATATATAATATATATATATATATATATATATATATATATATATATATATATATATGTGTGTGGTGTGTGTGTGTGTGTGTGTGTGTGTGTGTGTGTGTGTGTATGTATGTAGGAGGGATAATTTTCGCGTTGATTCCCTAACTAGTTGTAACTTAATCCACTTTCAACAACGAGAAGCCATAGTTTTATTATTAGACTCAAAGATTATGACTCGTATGGTTTTCATAATCATTAGATAATTCATTGTAACTAAAGAGTAATAGGCGTCATTTATCAGAGTTGTTGCACAAATGTAAAGCATTATCATGTTGGCATAATCATCTCAGTACAAGTCACGTATAATGCAGTGCGTTGTGTCTTGACATTGTCTTTGCCATTGTGTTTTTCTTTTATGTAGGTGAACATATGTTGAGAAGCAAATGGGTTATATTATTCTATGATATATGATTGTGAACAAGAAACACGGAAGAACAACTAAGATTGAATGTCGAATTTATATTAGGTTAACATTTCAGAGTTTTATTTGCATATATAGTGCATGTTCACTTACATACATATATACAGACATGCATACATATACTCGCGCATGCACATTATATGTATTATTCATTATTATTAATATATATATATATATATATATATATATATATATATATAAGATATATATATGTGTGTATGTGTTTGTGTGTAAAGGCACTTACTTGAAGGTCAAGTTGCGTACGAAGGTATTTGTCAATTATCTCAAACGATGTCTCATTATTATGTCACATATATCTTGTTTCAAAGAGTTTGTCGCTTGTTTTTTGTATACTGCTGAATCAGTATTTGAATATTAGTTACTTTGTGAAAAAAATGAATCGGCTATTTTGTGGAAGAAATGAATTAGGATTTCTTAGTGTGCAAGTGATAAAAAAAATGGGCTAAAGTAGATTTAGGACGAGTGGATTTGTTGATATATGAAGTCAGTGATTTGGATCATTGATTTTGTTACATGCAAAAACAATTATATACAAGTTTACTTCAAAATCAGGGAAGTCGGTGGAGTAACAAGGTATTTGTTTATTGAATAGAATATTGTTTTTATTTGCGGTTAATTTTTCACCCTAATTGGATGAAAAAATACATGCTTGTTCAAGGATTAATTAAGGAAAGGTGGTTGAGTAAGAAGATGCATTTGTATAACTTATTTTACATACCTAATTGTATACAAACATACATAGCAATCCAGGTAAGGATGTTCGCAATTTCCCACGCTGGTATTAATGTTTACTTACCAAAGACATAGGTTCCTGTCCTGGGGACATGACAGAGAAGGTAATTTTATTCTAGCTACAATTCTCGGAAAGTATTGTAATGTAGAGCAGTTATATATCTTTATGTCGGAGGCGGGCCTCCTCAACAAAGTTTAGATTATACATAGATTTTCTATGTAAGAATTTATATATTTGAACAAACATATTTATATACATATATTTTTAGATATCTTTATATGAAATTTGTTTAAAATTTAATTTGTTTCTATTTAAATTTAATTCGATGTCAATAAACTAGATGTTTTGACGCCAGGTTTAATAGACACAATCAATCAATTACCAAAGGCGCTCACTTTATATTTCTTGTAATAATTACATTCATACAAGAATGTATGTATATATATATATTATATATGTGTAATTTTTATATATATATATATATATATATATATATATATTATATATATATATATATATATATATACTATATATATATATATATATATATATATATATATATATATATATATATATATATGCATGCTTTTGTGTGTGTAGTCTTTGTATGTCTTGTTTATAAGCTTATACTATAAAGTGGGATAACTAGGTTGTAGTCATGTACATATAGGTAGTTACATTTCATAAACACCATTAAAAGAAATTCCATGCGCACTTACTTATGACATATATAAGACATATATAAGGTTTCGCAGTGGTTTGTCCACGCAATAAAAAAAAAAGTCAAGTGATTTGGACGTCTTAATTACAGACGAGGAAACCTAGGAAATGCTAGCAAGGGTGGTTGGCTGAATTAGCGTATTTGGAGCAATAAGTTAGAATGCATGGTGTTTTGAGCCCTCTGTGTAAGGTATAGACTTTAGAGCAATAGATGCTGTACAAGTTGTTCTGAGCAAGAAATCCACATGTTATCAGTCATGTCTTTCCCAGGAGCCACCCCTTCTAAAGATATAGATATATATACGTGTATACATACATATATATATATATATAATATATATATATATATATATATATATATATATATATATATATATATATATTACTAGAACGACCTCATTGAAACTTGATGGTATCCAGTGTGAATGAGGCCCTTCTTGTAATTGTACTAGTACACATAACAATTTTGTGTGCGAATATATACGTATAAAATTATATAATAAAAGGTATATATTTATATATATATAAGTATATATATACATACACACACATATATATTATATATATATGTGAGTCGAAGTTAGGAAGCAGTTCCTCATTGCATAGTCTGCTCGAATACCTTTCTGGTTACTGGGACCATATTCTCCTGTAGGTGATGCAAATGAGGTTGAATAGTGGCATTTTCCTTTCAAAAAACATAGCGGGAATTGTTTTCTTAACTCTTGAATGATGAATGATCCCACATAGAACACTAATAATTTTAATGTATATTTTCGCTACATGGTATCTGGTTTATTGTTAGAAATGAAGACACACCTGATTTTCTTTGAGGCGCAGTTATGTAGAAGGAACTGAAACATCCATTTATATCAGCCATTCATTAAAACCATCTCCAATTTTGATTTACCTAATTACTTATGCTAGTATGTGCATAGAAAGTTTGTCTTTCCATTCGAAAGTAGCTAAGATAAATGGCAAGTCATTATCAGGAGTAGACATTTGAAGACTTGGTTTGCAACATAAACACAGCCACAAGGAGAAATGGTCGGTGGGCCACTGTTTAAAAATATCCCTATTGTCACCACGTATTTATATACCCCCTATTATTTTCATCATTGGCATGTATTTCGGTTAATAATGAAGTCCTCTATTGCCACGGTCATGCTTGTTTTGTCCCGAAAATGTACGAAACATACAAGTAATTAAGCTAAGTATCTTGGTTAAACCAGACCACCAAGCTGATTAACAAACAGCTCTCCTAAGGCTTGCCGGAAGGATTAGATATGTTTTACGTAGCTAGGAACCAATTGGTTTCTTAGCAACGGGACTTACAGCTTATTGTGGGGTCCGAACCACTTTGTATCGAGAATTGAATTTCTAATCACCAGAAATAGATTCGTCTTGATTCCACGAACACACAACCACTCGTCCAACGAGAAATTTACAAGTAATGATACACAAGTGTATACGTCAGTAAAACTTCTCATTAATTTGTTGGCAGTCTAGATCCAGTTCGGAGCAGTTGTTCCTCGCTCATAAGAACGATGATCTCGGTATCAGGGCTAGAATTATGAAAATATAATGAATGTAAATTTCATGAAAATGTGTCGTAATTTATTTTGTTGCTTTTCGCCCAAGTCAATAAAATTTCATCTAAAGGAAGGAGCATCAAGAAGCAAATTTCATGAATCCTACAAGTGTGGTTTGTTTCCTTGAAAGTTATCAGTGCATGGAAATATTTTATAATTGTGATACTACTACCCAATAATGGGTTCCTTTGAGGCCGCATATTTTCTTGAACTTGGCGAGGGAAGTTAGTCATAAAACTGATATTGCTAAGTAAGACCACTTGGCGAAACAAAGTCCTTAACACAGGTGTGTGTGTATATATATATATATATATATATATATATATATATATATATATATATATATATATATAAATTGCAGTAGGACATTCCTGGTTATATACATACTAGACATGGCATTTATTTAATCTAAGATTATTGTGACTGAACTACTTTCAGTATAAATGGATAGGGATGTATTCCCTATTAAAAAGATTCTTCATTATCCTCATTAATATGCAGGATTTTTTTTATTGTGTTCCATGCTGAATAGTAAAGGATTGATATTTACACACACACACACACACGTGGCATCACATGTTTTGCTGTCCATGTAGAAGGGAAGATCCTGAGAGGAGATGAGCGACTGCTGAAGATGCACTGGATTATTAATTTATATTTATTACAGCACATTTGCTTAGAGTATATGCTATCGGAATTAACGTGTATTAGTTTCAAGTATCTGAATAATCAGTGTGTAGTGTTATTTATTGCTGTGGTTATTTTTCAAATGCCTCGCCTATCCCGTGAATGACTGGCATTACATAATGGATTATCACGTTTATTCTAATGAACACTTTTTTCCTATAATCACGCACCATTCAATCTCATTCGTGTCTTGACATAAAATGAACTTTACTGATATACCCTAATACTATTCTTCTTGCATTTTAATACATCTTTAGTTATTTATCTGTTTACTGAGTTTTTTCTTATTTAATAAGCGGGATCTCTTCTGTCTGTTTTTCATTTTCTTATTTAATAAGCGGGATCTCTTCTTTCTGTATTTCACTTTACCTTCTGATGAACACCATATTCTTTGGAAGATTGAATTTCAAGTCGATGGCCCCTGTGGTGGGCTTGTTCCATTGAATAGGTTTCATTTACTAAATGATTTAATTATAATAATAATTATGTTGTCATGAGCCCGACCCCCATTTCTCTCTCTCTCTCTCTCTCTCTCTCTCTCTCTCATGAACAAGATAAAAATGAATTCAAAGTACCTCAGACTCGACGTTAAATGCTAAAGATGCATTTTTAATTTTTTTAAATTTTATTTTGGAAAACTCAAATTGAACAGCCAAAAAGATACTCGAATTTTAATGATATATTTTGTGAATGATAGAGGTTAACGACCTTAACTGTAGTACGGAGGGAACCAATGAACTATGTATATTAAACATCTCGCCTCTCTTCTCTCTCTCTCTCTCTCTGAATAATATATATATATATATATTATATATATATATATATATATATATATATATATATATATAGTGTGTGTGTGTGTGTAAGTTGTAAGTGGTTTGTAAGTAAGTGGTGACTGCGATACAATTGTTGACAGCAGGTGTGGGTAAATCTGTGGCCTGAAGAATAAGTCTGAAACGGCCAGCCAAGAAGTAATAACTTAGCGTAAGTGAAGAAAAATAAAATATTCAGACTTGGGTTGTAAAAATCCAAATGGTTTTCGATACAGTCCTCCTAAAGAAAATCTCGGAAGCCGCATTGGTGTATGATTTTGAATCTGTTGAGGAGATGGTCACTAGTAGTATTTTCCTCATTCCTTAAATGTTGTAATCTTCAATCAACGGCTGTGATATTTTGGTGTTTTTTTATTTAGAATTAAAAAAAAAATTTCTTGCAAGGGTATTGGTAAACGTGAAAGTTCAGTAGCGGCTTAAGAATACCCATTGAGTCTGTTCCGAAAAAGTTGAATGGTTGCAGAGAAATGCTGTCACTGATTGTCAAAATTATGTTTTTGTAATACTGATAGACTCTTTGTATCATCGAAACGTAAAAACTATCAATTTATTTCTGTGTGTGTGTGTGTATTTGTCGTAGTATACACACACACACACACACACATATATATATAGTGTGTGTGTGTGTGTGTAAACTGTTATCGTGGAGTCCACTTCAACTGAAGCGACGTCCGAATCCAACCGTAGAATTGAATGTGTGCATTTGTGTGTCTGAGTCGAAAGCGTTCGTTCAAAGTCCGATGTTTCGATTTATATTGTAGTCGATGAATGAACCAATCAGTTAATCAAAGGGCCATTAATGTGAAGAAATTTACCCAAAATAATCAAGTTGATACACCTACCACGGCTTTGATTCTAGCTGGCTAAATTTTCTTTTTAATAATTTCACCTGCTTGCGTTGGTATGGTGCATAGTGTGTGTAGGTACAAACCAAGATAAAAAAACAACGAAAGCTTTCTTTTAACACAAACCTTTCCTTGATCCAAGAATAAGTTTTAACTATATCCACTATTTTAAAGTGTAGTTTTATATGTTAAAACCCAGAGTGAATTTGTTCTCCATACTGGTAAACACAGCTGGTATGTATTGAGGAAGGATGCAGCACTCGATGATAAACAAAGATTATTGCGTTCAGTGTAACGTAGTTTTAACAATATTTCGAACCTTGCAAAACTGATGTTCTTAAAATTGATGTCCCGCTGGTATAGTGGTTGCTGCCGCAGTGCTTAGTCTTGACGGTGGGAGGTTGAAACCAACATTCTTTGGAAGCTTGATTTTCTAGTCAGTGGAAGCTGAATTTCAAGTCAGTGGAAACTCGAATTTCAAGTCGTAGAAATTTGAATTTCAAGTCGGTGGCAGCTTGAATTTCTAGTCACTGGAAGCTCCAATTTGAAGTCAGTGGAAGCTTGAATTTCAGGTCGGTGGAAGCTCCAATTTCAAGTCGGTGGAAAGTTGAATTTCAAGTCGGTGGAAAGTTGAATTTCAAGTCGGTGGAAAGTTGAATTTCAAGTCGGTGGAAAGTTGAATTTCAAGTCGGTGGAAGCTTGAATTTCAAGTCGGTGGAAGTTGAATTTCAAGTCGGTGGAAAGTTGAATTTCAAGTCGGTGGAAGCTTGAATATCAAGTCGGTGGAAGCTTGTATTTCAAGTCGGTGGAAGCCTGAATTTCAAGTCAGTGGCGCCTCTGTGCATGTTCGTGTGGATAGGTTTCATCTACTGAAATGACAATAAATAAATATAATAATAATAATAATCATGAAACTCTACTGGGACAAATGAAAGCCCTTTGCAGACGTATCTTGCCAAGATCTTTGAGTTCTTATTCGTAAACATTCATTCATCCTCATCGTGCATACAATGTGACATGCATTTAAACTTAGATGGAGTTGAGTTGTAACCTTTCAGTAATAATCTAGATGCGGTTCTAATTTGGAAGATAACATGGAATGTGTGCAGAAGTTGTCTCCGTTCCCCTTTTCATGGAAAATCGAACGGAGTTAAGAGAAATCTAAACTTAAAAACTCCAGCCTATCATGCAAAATTTGTCGTAAAATTGCACATGAAGATATTTCTGAATGACTGCAGGACGGGAACATGTTAATTATCAAATTAAAATAATCAGTGTGATAATTTTATTATTGTTATTATTATTATTAAGCGTAATGGCTACCTCAGCAAGTGTAACGCTGCTGAGTTAGCGATCACGTTTAATAAAGTATGCTTGAGAGAGGGTCTGCTTCCTAAGTATATTATTATTATTATCATTATTATTAGTATTATTATCATTATTATTATTATTATTACTATTATTGTTATTATTATTATTATTATTATTATTATAATTATTATTATTATTATTATTATTATTATTATTTTGGTAGAAGACCCTCTTTTATGCAAATGCTGTTAAAAAGAATGGCAGAATTAAGCGAGTTGATTGTATATATTGATTTTTCTTTTTTCCTTACAATTCGCTTCTCAGGCTCAGCGGTGTTTCTGAGTAACTGGCCAATATTCATAGAGGGAATTTTTAAAACATTATAAATGCTGAAGGTAATCTTTTATTAGAACAAGATCTCAGGTCCATAACAAGCAGGGGTCGTCGTCAGTGCCGGTATTATTCTGTAGGCGTAGGTCAGTTCCCGGCCGCGGTCGTCTTTGGTTTAAGGGCTGGTATTGGTGCTGGTATAGCTGGTAGCACGTGACTTTTCGACCTTCTCGCAGGTCATCTTCGGACGAGTCGGTTGAAGGACTGTAGCAAGAGTGTCTGTGGGGGCGGTATTTATAGTAGCTCGGACCTAGAGTTGGATTCTCATTGGTCGGGTCGTTCTTGGGCGAGGTCGTGGATCTCGCCTCGAAGGTCTCGGGGATTCTGTCGTGCGAGCACCATAGTAGTGTGCCTGGGGTTGAACGTCAGGAATTCCGTCTGTAGCAGGAGTCCTACCATCCATATCTTTTCTTGTTGCTTTATCAAAAGCACGAATGGTGTGTCCGTTGTCGTCGGAAGATTGAAGAAATCCTGGCGGACTCTACGAAATTTCGCAGAATTTCCAAGAAGCCTGGTACCACCAGTAACCCCGCCCCGACGTTGCAGAGCACATCAAGCTTTTCTACAAGGGGCACTTCCACCGGAGGTACAAGGAGGACGAGCAAGCCCTCAAAAAGATCATTGAGAACGTCAGCCCCACCGACCCAGACAAAAATATTAAGCTTATAATATATTATAAAACGAAGAAGACGAGCAGCCTGGTGATGAGAAACAACCCTTCGGCGCCCCTGCAGGATCCCTTGAAGAAGACAAGTGTGGTCTACCGTTACACATGCCCCGTCCGAGGATGCCTCTCTAAGCGAATCTCCTGCCACGCCCAAGAAGGAGCCATATTCAACCACGCCAGGACTGCTCATAACAAACGAATAAAGAAAAATGAT
>NC_061097.1:53793724-53801224 GCF_015104395.2 Macrobrachium nipponense | reverse complement strand
AACATTGTAACCCTAATAAAGAGGCAGAGAATGAATCATGGGGGTCATTTCGACCTAAGCAATGTCATCTTCGGCTGAAGAGATCAAACTAAGTGAAGGTCGGCAGCTCCTATTCACCAGTGGCTTTCTTAGCCATAAGGATTTGCGAAGAGCGCATAGAGGAAATTTATGAAAATTGGGCCGTGGGTAAAGACTTGGAGGGGATAGGAAGGAGTACGTGAGTAGTATGTAAAATTTGAAAATGGGTGCCACAGATTGGGAAGGCCTGTTGTGGTTATAGGCGCGATTGAAGAGTGAATAATTATGGTGAGTGGTTTGCGGAGGCGATGTGGGGTTCAGTGAGGGAAAAAGAGCATTGGTTTGTGAAGAGAAGAAACATCCGAGCTTAAGTCGGATGATTGGAGAGGTGACTCCAGTTACACAGGATGATGGATTGGGCAGTCAAGAAGATTGTGAAAGAGAAAATAGTGGTTAGAAGTAGAAAACAGTGATAAATTTAAGTAGGAAGTTCTAGCGCAAACGGCGAGTTTTTCTTTAAGGAAGTTGATGCGTGGGAGAAGTTTATGAGCAAACAGATCTCAACATAAAATATGCAGTTGCAGGAACACACTGCTGAAGTGGACGCTGCCATGTGTCAGTGAGGTGACTATTTTTTATGAAGATTTCTTGATTGTGGAAGATAGGAGAGAGGCATATAGAGCTGAAGGCTGCAGGAGTAGAAGGGATCAGTTCAAAAAGACACAAAGCATTGATAGGATGAGAAGTGTATTGCTTTGGTATTGTGTTATAGTATGATGACGGGAAGGCTCCAAAGGAGTGGATGAGAGGAATACCTATTCCTTTGATTACAGGTAAAAGTATAGAGGATTTGCAAGAGGTTTTAGAACCATGAAATTACCCGAGTGTTTCAGGGAAGGTGTGTTAGCAAGATTGGGATTGAGTAGGCGAGGTGGGAGGATTGAAATGAATAAAAATGTGACTCCAGACCAGATAAACGCTATGCGGGGTAAGTGGCTGTTTTTAAACAGTTGCGGGACAATTTTTATATGTACAGGCGGAAAGCTCTAAATGACATAAGTAACATAAGTAGGGAGACACAATTCTTGATAGAAATAATAGAGCCGTGAATGTTTAAAAGTTTGTCTGACGTAAGTGAAGCATGGGAGATGCAGAACGGGCAGCGACTAACCTGGTGTCTAAGACTTGAGATTTGTTTTGTCACGTGGCTGTTTCATATACCGTTATGGATGGAATAATGCGATAAGTCGAGAAGAGCAATTAGGTGTCTTGTAGGCGAGAAGTTGCGGAATAACAAAATGTTACGGCGTATAAAATGGCTAATGTTTATAGATGCTACTGTCCTGACTGGGGATCACGAAGGGAAACTAGTAAATGAATGTGGAAATATTCGAGATAAAACGTGGTTGAAACAAGTTAACATTGACGGTGAAGCAAATAAATAGTTGATTGTTTGGTCACTTGTTAGTAAATATAGCGGATGATATCTACGAATATTGAGAAGATCTTGAAGGGTCTTTGTTAACAGAAGCAGAGACGTATCAAGAAATAGTTGAGCCAACACTTTCCCTATGCAAATGTAGTGTGGATGTCGGATGAGAATAAAAAAAAAGGTTGAATCTGTTGAGAAGTATGATTCTTGTAACCTAACAGGTCGTAAGAATGAAATAGAGCGGAGTTTAGAGGCACAGCAAGAGTAACGAGTTGATGATAGACGGAGGCGTTTTTAGAGTTTTTTATTTATTTTATTATTTTATTGGAGACTATATGTCCGATGAAAAATTGCAGGAACGGAGAGGAAGAGCCAGATGTTGCATATATGGGGAGACTTCATGGAAGTGTTGTAATATCCTGGAAATGCTAGTGTAAACAAGTTGACAGTAGAGTGTAGAAGGGTTCGATTCCGCTCTTGAACCTTTTGTGTAGCTATTCTTTACCGCGTCTGATGTACTAGTTTTCTTCACTGGTTCATCCATGATATATATATATATTATATATATTATATATATAATATATATAATATATAATCATATATATATATATATTTATATATATATATATATATAATATATATATATATATATATATATATATAATATAATATATATATATAATATATATATGATATATATATATAAATATATAATATATATAATATATATATATAATATATATATATATTATATAATATATATATTTAATATATATACTATATTAATATAATATATTATATATATATATATGATGTATGTCTTGCAGAAATGTATTTAAGCTAGGAGCTTTCGTCAGCTGCTGCTAGGTTTTTAACAAAGGTAGCAATGGCCATCGAAAGGTCACTTTTTAAACTTATTCAGCTGGCTATTTTTCGAAATGTATACTTGAGTGGGACACTACCTATATACCATACAGATATTCGGTAATTTTTCCAAATGTACACTTGGGTGGGACACTACCTATATACCAAACTGACATTCATACCTACATAGATATCGTATGCATATGCATGTATTTTTGTGTGTATGTGCATACATTAATTTACAATTTTATTTTTATTTTTTTTATTTTGCAAAAACTTCTTGTACAATTGCATGGATTTGCACATAATCATCCTTACAATACATATGTACGTACATTTTCGTATACATACATATATACATACATACATTCACACAGTAAATTCTTCACATATCCGTTCAGCAGGAATCTGAGCAAATTGGAAGGCACTCAGAAAACGCTCTCATATATTTTGGATTGAAGGCAACGCAGTTCATGTTTTAATGTGTAGTACTGTCACTTTGGTGTGAGATGGCTGGATCATGAAGTAATGTAAATAGCAGTCAGGTCATTACGCCCAGGTTTCGATGTTCTACTAAAGCAAATGTCAAAAGGCAGTGGCAGCTGGATGTAAAACGAAGTTCTTAACGGTACATGGGATATATATATATATATATATATTTATATATATATATATATATATATATATATTCAATTGTATTCCACATAGGAAAATGAAAATGGTTTATCTCAGAAAATGCCCACAGTGAATTACCATATCTTCGTGCCTAAGATGATTACTAGTAATATACTGTATATATATATATGTATATATATATATATATTACATATATATATAGTATATATTATACACATATATATAATACCTATATATTAATATATATATATAATATATATATATATATATACATATATATATATATATATATATATATATATATATTATATATTCATAACCGGAATGCATGCATACATAAAGTGTGTAGCTATTTACCGATACACATCAAGTACGTAACCTCTCTCTCTCTCTCTCCTCTCTCTCTCTCTCTCTCTCTCTCTCTCGGGTTGGATGTATTAATGAACCATTAAGGAATAATGTAAGATGCGTTAGAAGAACGCACATTACTTCAGTAGTTTTATAAGATGCCTTCGTACGTCTCATTAAGTTATAACTGCAGTTTTATTGATTGGTTATAGTTAAATATTTTTCCACGTGTTATTTATAGTAATAATCGTAATAATCATCGTTTATCGGGTATGTGATATACCTAATTTTATTGTATCCTCCTTATGTTTCCGAGATAATGGAGATAGCCTATCAAGACTTGGTCTCTGGCATGTTAAAAGTTTTAGACAGAGAAATGCTAAATAGCTAAATATGTTAATGAATCTTTGTATAATAAATATTAATTGAATTGAAATGTTTGACTCCTTGCAAAAAAAAAAACAAAAAAAAAAAAAAAAAAAATTGTGATGGGGATATCTGGAATTCTCTTACATTGTAGTTGAAATTGTAATTTCATACGTATCTAACAATATATATATATATATATATATATATATATATATATATATATATAATGTATGTATTTATATAGTATATATCATAATATATATATATATATATATATATATATATATATATATATATATATATAGTATATATATTACATAGAGTGCATATAAATGCATACGTATGTATACACATATCTATCTGTATATATATATATATATATATATATATATATATATATATATATATATATATTGTGTGTGCTTATACACTTGTATGTATATTTATGCATATATACATATCACACACACATACAATTACTCTTGTTCTTTTGTCGACTGTAGGTTTGCTTAGTATAATAAGTACGGTATTTACGTTCATGTAGACCTGTTCTGCAGCTGACGCCAGACTCTATACTTCCCACCTGACTGCCAAGAGGAAGAGGAAGAGGAAGAGGAATTAACCGACAGTGAATAGTCTCCTCTGATGCTGCTGGGTGCATTGTTGTTTTCGTGCACATCGTTTTTGAAACATTTTTTGTTGTTGTATATGTTGTTGGTTATCATCATCTCCGTTTTGGCTCTCGATTCTGCCGTATTTTTGCAGCATTGCTTTTAGGGGTTATTGGCGAATAATATTGTTTTCTCCGTTGCCGCATTTGCTGCTGTTGTTATTGTTGGTTGTTCTTTTAATGGTGGGGTTGTTTTTTTACGCTTTATATCCATGGCTGTTGTGAACAACATGGCATGCCGGTGTACGTCTAAAATTGGTCTTCATTCTCGGATGCAATTTTTCAGAATCTCACAGGCAAATTTTCATGAACGCTCACCATTTCCTCGAAGCACATTTTGACAAGCGTATGCGTCCGTTTATTTATTTTACGTTGTTTATCGGTTGTTTATTTTATGTTGTAGATCGGCTGAAACTTCCGCGGATGCCAACCGTTTTCTGCATAGTCGCATCGAAGTATATATAGCTCCCTCCATGAATCACACAGCCAGGTGATGTGCGCTCTCGTTCAGTCTGGAGAAGTCCAGAAGTTGGTAATAGATAAGGTGTCTTTGAAGTCATATATATATATATATATATATATATATATATATATATATATATATATATATATATATATATATATATATATTTTTTTTTTTTTTCATTTCATTGATTATAACACTGATTTTTTTTTTTTTTGGTCAGTTTAAATTTTCTGGATTTTGCAGTTCAATGAAAAAGATTTTCTACCTTACACTCTATTGTTTAGAATCTAATGTCTTTGAAATCATTAATTTATTTTTTCATTTAATTGATGGTAACACTGATTTTATTTTTTATTTTTTTGTTTTTGGTCAGTTTAAATTTTCTGGATTTTACAGACCATAGCTACTAAGGTTCCATAGCTTTGAGCTTCGCAAAGCACGAACCTTAGATAGTGATTAAACCGATAGAGAGAAGGGGATGTTTATCGTCCTGCAAGACCAAAATATTGTTTGTAGTGTAGAAGTATTATAGTTCCGCATAAACAAAGCCTCAATTCCTTATATTATCAAAGACAATGCCTTCATTGCGTTATATTGTAATACTAATGACTATTACTTACTGCAATGTTTCTTCAATATCCATTAATCAACTTTAGGTGAGTTAAAGAATTGTAAAAGATTAGGAAGATGTCAGTTTTATATTTTTTTTTGATATAGCGTCTTTATTTTATTTAATGAGCTTGATCATTCAGGTGACCAACAAGTAGTACCTATGCATGAATTAACTTTGCAATAAAAATAAAACGAATTGGTTATAAAAAAACAAGCTGATGTTTCATACTTGGATAGATATGTCGGTGGGGGGGTTATGGAAAGGGTGAGTTTTATTGTGAGTAGCTCTTGGTCTTTCATTGACTCAATATTCATTAGTTGATGTCTGTCATATTTTGCTTAGACAAGCTTAATTCTAATTCATTTTCAACATGTTTTCTCTCTTCTTTGAATTAAGCATTGATTATCAGCCATGTTTAGCTGGTCAACTGGTATAGTGGTTAGTGTCATGTATGCCACTCAGATGTGGCTGGTTCGCGTCTCCCCCGGGCTGATGAAAAATCACTGGGCTGTGTATCACGGTCAGTTCCTGCAGCAGTGTGGGTTCCGCGGCGGGAGGTTAATGGCTCCTGTGTACTTGTTCCTTGTGAATAGCTTTCATCTGCTGAAATAATGATAATGATGATAATTTAAAATGAAGTGGGTACAGCATCAGCTGAGGGGGCATCCATATTTTAACTTTAGTTAACAGGTAGAACACAAATCCAATGAAATTCATAGCAATGTACTCTGAAATATTAAATCCCTTGCTGTTCGGCGTTTGGGTATCACTGAATGATATTTCAGATAAGGGGAAATAAGACTTCAGTCTTCAGTTATTGGGTAATTGATGTTGTCATGGTTAAGTCATTTTATCAACTCGATGCTCTTGGTACAATCTTCACTTCTGAACTTACCACTTGTGTCCGAATGAGGAGGATTTGATGCACAGGCGGCCACGATTACGATCGAAGTCTCAGATTCTTTTAATGAGAAATATTTTTTTTTATATCCAACATTATTTAAATAACCATTCAATTTAGGTCACTTATATATTATTTTCTTTAGCTTAGGCTGATAACCTCAAATAGCTTGTACAATTGAATCGAAAAGTAAATCTTGTTTTTGATAACACTGATAAACCGTCGAATGGTATTGAAAGTCCCGAGTGATAATATCGGATTTCCTATCGAATTAGACGAATATTGCAGTGTCATTTTCTATATTTTTCGGATATCAATTTGGCTTCTAGTATTGTTTCCGTCTATTTTTGGGATGATCTAACAGCTTAACTTCTGTTTTTTGCAGTTTTATTCTATTAAAAGAAACATTTGCTTAATAGTCCTATATATGTATATGCGCGCGTGTGTGTGTATGTATATACAGAGACAAAAAACACACATATATATATGTATATATAATATATATATATTTGTGTGTGTATTATGGGTGTTTGGATGTGCGTATTGTAAATTTTGTATTGGTATTTATCTTTTTCTTATAAGTAAGCTAGACCTAAATAGTATATTCCAGCGAAAGGCGCCTGTCATACTTATTTAAGTTTACAAGAATAGACTTTATAAATATCAAAATATTCATTCATTTTATCCACGTGAAAAGAAAAATTAAAAGAAAATAGTTTTTAAAATGGAGTTTTGCAAATCAGGAATGCTCTGACGATAGTAGCCATAGTAGTTCATAATTCCTTGTTGATTGCATGATAAAGACATTGTTGGTAATGGGCAAATGTCAAAGCTATACTTCGAGTTTGTTTTCGACCTCCTTTTATAAAGCAATTTCATCTTTTAAGCGCCCAATGGTTTTGAAAACAAGGATTTAGGACGTAAATTGCATCAAAATGATCTATCTACATATATATATATAATATATATATATATATATATATATATATATATATATATATATATATATATATTATATATATATATATATATATATATATGTGTGTGGTGTGTGTGTGTGTATAATATATATATATATATTATATATATATATATATATATATATATATATATATATATAAATTTTCAATTATTTCTACATAAAAAACGTTTCGTTACATCTGTTTGTTATAGATTTCAAAGT
>NC_061097.1:53778724-53788724 GCF_015104395.2 Macrobrachium nipponense | reverse complement strand
CCTCCCTCCGTCCAACAGTAGCAGCAACAGCAACATCTTTAAGGGCGGGGTGACGGGGGTGTAGTAGGGTCATGGTTGGCAGCATGTGGGGTGAATGTATGCGGGGTGAGAGAGAGAGAGAGAGAGAGAGAGAGAGAGAGAGGGTGAATGAATATGGGGAGGGATGGGAAAACTTCAGGGCGACGCAACGGAAGAACTAAAATAACAGGCAAGTGGAAGGAGAAGGAGAAGGAGAAGGACGAAGAGGAGGAGGAGGAGGAGAAAGAGAGAGAGAGAGAGGGAGAGGGAGAGAGAGCTGGACAAATTCAAGCAAGATCATTATGTGTACAGTAACGCGCGATATGATCTGTGAGAAAGCTGTCTTTTGTCAGGATCTAGTGTTGTACGAAATCTTGTACAGAGGAAACATTTGGTACTAAATTATTGGAGATAATTCAAAGAATTCGAGTGAACTAGAAACAAGATGAGAGAGCTATTGTGAAATCGATATAGGGTGATGATGGTTGTGATGATAATAAGTAGTAGCGATGATGACTTGTTTTAGAAAGAGCTCCTCTTAAGTGCATAACATGTATATCAGGAAGAAGGAATCCATAGAGAGAGAGAGAGAGAGAGAGAGAGAGAGCTGGCAGAAGGGGATGTACATAATAAGGGACGTGTTTTTATGTGGCGTTGCACCTCCAGCGCTCCCGGACTGTTTGCAGGAGATAAAGTACTTGTCTGGAAGGACTGGAAGTGGCCACATTGTCAAGAAGGGTTTACTTGGGAAAGCTGTTTTTATGGAAGTTTCTTTCTCTCGTACTTTTACTTCGACTATGACTTCGTCAGTCTATGAAACCATGGGAAAGCAGCGTTTTTCTGATGTTTCCTCTCTCTCTCTCTCTTCTCTCTCTCTCTCTCTCTCTCTCCTTCGTATGTTCCGCTTTTATATGTTCCTCCGATATTGAACATGTCTTCGCCATATATTTGTCCCTGAGTTTCAAGAGTATTTTCGCCATATATTATTTGTCCCTGAGATTTGATGATATTTCCGCCATTGATTATTTTTCTCTTGAGATTTGTTATTATTTTCGCCATATATTATTTGTCTCTGATTTTTATATTATTTTCGCCATTTATTATTTGTCACTGATTTTTATATTATTTTCTGCATTTATTATTTGTCGCTGATATTTGATATTATTTTCACCATACATTAATTTTGTCCCTGATTTTTATATATTAATTTTGCCATTTATTATTTGTCACTGGGATTTGATATTATATTTAATCGATATTATTTGTCACAGAGATTTAATATTAGTTTCACTGGATATCTGGATATTATTTGTCACTTGAGTTTTAATATTATTTTCGCTGGATATTATTTTTTAATGAGATTTACATTATTTTCACTGAATATTATTTGTCTCTGAGATTTACTATGATTTTCGCTCGATATAATTTGTCACGAAGATATTTTTTTATTTTCGCTGGATATTATTTGTTAATGGGATTTATATTATTTTCGCTCGATATTATTTGTCACGGAGATTCAATATTCATTACTCCTGACGCTATTTTGCACAGAAAATACTTCGATAAATGCAACGGCCCATTAAGTGTGAATTTTATGCTATATACTATTAACGTTAATGAGTGCTTTTTAATTTTTGGATGGCGTCTCAATCGCCGAGCACTTAAAAAAAATTGAATGGGGATAGTAATTCTGGGTAATTTTACGTTGTACCTACCCTTTAATAGAACGAAAATAATTGAACGCGATAATTCTGAATAATTTTACATAGATTATACCCGATAAACATGGATTAAAAGTGTTGATAAGAACACGCCAAGTAGCTTTTAAACGTTCAACATTAAAGCTTATACCGTTTTATTACGAGGAACTCCGTTTTTTTCCCTTCAGTTACTGTTTACATATTTGAGTGTCGGCGGCAGCGAATTTGAATGTTTCTTTCATAATTTGCACAGTTCTCCTGGCATTTTGATAAATTTTTATCTATTTATTGATTTGTTTTTATTTTTTTGATAAGCGAGATCTCTTTATATATATATATATATATATATATATATATATATATATATATATTTATTATATATATATATATTTCCATGTACCACCTCATACTTCTTCCTAATGAACACCTTAATATTTTGTGGCTTCTGTGGGCTTGTTCCACATGATTAGATTTCATCTTCTGAAGGATGATGATAATAATAATAATAATAATAATAATAATAATATTAAAAATTATTAGACTTGTAAGGCCCTTTTCAAAGATGATAACTAAGACATTATTTAGAAGATGTTCTCGATTTTATATTAATAATAATAATAATAATAATAATAATAAAAATAATAATCATAATAATAAAAATGAAGTTATATATTAGACTTGTAGGCTCCTTTTGAGTGATGATAACTAAAACAGTATTTAGAAGTTGTTCTCGATTTTAGAATAATAATAATAATAATAATAATAAAGTTTATGTATTAGACTTGTAGAATCCTTTTCAAAGATGTTAACTAAAATATTATTTAGAAGATGTTCTCGATTTTATATTAATAATGATAATAATAGTAATAATAATAATAATAATAATTATTATAATAATAATAATAATAATAATAATAATAATAATAATAATAATATAATAATAATATAATAATAATAATAATGTTGTTATACTTTTAAGCTACTTTTCAAAGATGATAACTAAAACATTATTTAGAAGCTGTAATAATAATAATAATAATAATAATAATAATAATAATAATAATAATAATAGTAATAATAATAATAGTAATAATAATAATAGTAATAATAATAATAATAATAGTTATATATTAGAATTGTAGGCTCCTTTTGAGAGATAACAAAAACATTATTTGGAAGAAGTTGTCGATATTATCTTTTTCTTTGGTTTGAAGATGCCACATACCTGATAAAAAATAATGTGCTGCAAATAATGTAACGACATTTCCTCAAAAAAAAAAATACGTATATCTAATACATTCCCTGCAAAAAATATAATACGGTTTTAAATTAAATGTATTCATTTCATATTTTTTTTCTTTTCAGGTTCCTTGAAAAATTTTTCGGTGAGTACAAGCAAACTTACCTTCAGTTCAGTAAGTGATGAAAGCCTTTTTTGTAATGAGTATGGTAGAAAGTACGCTTTCCAAAGGCATTTTCATATGAAGTATTAGGTAATTTGAACCATAATTATGTAGTGGTCTTATTCAGACAAGTATGGGCAAACAGATACTCGCATATATATAGTATATATATAATTATAAATAAAAAATTATATATATATAATATACATGTATAGTATATATATATATAATATATTATATATATATATATATATATATTTATATATATATATATATATATATATATATATATATATATATATATATATATATATATATATATATATGTATATATGTATGTATGTATGTATGTATGTATGTATGTATGTATGTATATATGTATATATATATATATATATATATATATATATATACATATACATATATATATATAATATATATATATATATTTATATATATATATATATATATATATATTTGTATACATATGTGTGTGGTTATTATATTTAGCATTTATTTAACTTAATGTAAAAAATAATCATGATTACATTTAGAATGTTTATGTAGGAGTATGTTGACAAACTGCGCCCCTGTATATAAGATACTTTCGATACATCAGAATATTTCTCGGTCATGTGCTCTCAGTGCATGTGTGCGTATGGGAGACTGTAAACTGTATGTCACATTGCTTTAAAGACAATTTTCCACGAAAATGACACCCTAATTCATATTATGTTATTGCATTTACAAATATATGTTTTGGTGCGGTTTCTCATCTCCAAGAACGTTAGCGCTGTCGTGTTTCATATATATATATATATATATATATATATATATATATATATATATATATATATATATGTGTGTGTGTGTGTGTGTGTGTGTATGTATGTATTTATGTAAGTGTATATGTATATTATATATACATATATATATATATTATATATATATATATATGACATGTCTATATATGGGTATACATGTATCATATATATATGGGTATATATATATATATATATATATATATATATATATATATATCTATCTATATATATATATATATATAATATAATATATAATATACGTATAATACATATACATTATTATATATACATAATATAATTATTATACATTATATATATCTATATATATATTATAATACCATTATATATATATATATATATATATATATATATACAAACATATAAATGTTTGCAATATTTTAATCCTTGAACATAATTTCTAACTTTTGTAGGTGGAAAAAGTTGGTTCTCGTTAATTTTATCGCATAATATTTACGCAAGAAAAAGCTTCTTTTATGAAATAAAGGTAACAATAGATAGTGGCATTCCAAAATCTGTTTCAGTATCAGAGGGAAACTTCTCCTTGAAAAAATGTATTTTCTGAGAGTTTTCATTCCATTCGTCCGAACACTGATAATGAATTAGGATATCGTTGAAATGAAAATGTTTAGAGCTCGTTGATAAATGCTATATATATATATGATATTCAGTATATATATTATAACTTGTTCTGGTTTTATCCCACTGACGTAAAATGCATCACACACGCTACGCTTACTACAAACATAGTAGATTTCATTCAGCAAATTCCAGTCGATAATATCGACGGGTGCGTAATTTAGTTTGTGTCCTTTTTCAAGATATTCTTACTTGAACGATATTTGCACAATCTGAAATATTTTTGCGCCGATGGTTTCTTTCGTGGTTGAAATATGTTGTACACATTAACTATTGATTTTTTTTTGAAGATATTTTAATTCGAAAGATATCTGCACAATCTGAAATGTTTTTGCGATGAAGGTTTCTTTCGTAGGGGAAATATGTTTGAACACATTAACTATTGAATTCAAAAGACTATTTGCAACCATTTCATGAGTTTCATGCAATTCTCCTACGGCAAACTATGTACATGGTTGGTTTATTTATTGCTATTCAGCGTGACGCGTAGAAGAACGGAGTTAAAGTAGTTATATATAATCCTAAAAGTGCGTATCTGAAATAACATTCAGGAACTGATTAAAAAACAAAAAAAGAATCGTAATGATCATGAGTCATGCAGTGCGTATGCAGCAGCCTGCTGGAAAAGAAAGCGACGGCAACTGTGCATTAAATAGCCCGTTTCCTAAAACAAACAAAATGCAGCTGTGTCCCTTTAAATGCAGAGCATCAAGGCTGATTAAATATTTTTGTGGGTGAGGCAGCGGTCAGCTTTAATATTCCCCGACTTTTGTTTTGGTTCTGAATGACTCGTGGGGGGGTGGGGGTTGGCGGAGGTGAGGGGGAGGATGAGGAGGAGGAGGAGGAGGAGGAGGAAGAGGAAGAGCAGGATGCCATGTTGTGGCTCTGGGGGGAGGGGAGCTGAAATTTCAAGGGAAGGCATGGAGTAGGGATTTGGTAAGAATGAAGGAAAAAAAAAAGAAAAAAAAAGGGAAACTGGAAAAATCTGGGATACGAGTGGAAGGATCCGAGTTGTGAGTAACGCAGTGATGTAATACACCAATGGCGGATGTGTGTGTGTGTGTCTGTGTGTAAAGCTGAGTGTCATTCGTATGAAAACGCATATGAATGCGTTTAGAAATTTTTGTGTATATACTGCACATGAGGTTACACTGACATTATGTTCCTTGATGATTATGACTGTGTACTATACATAAATGGTATATTTATAAATTCTGTATGCGAAATAATGGCTCCAGAAATTAAGGACTTAAGGCAAAAATCACTGCCGGTTTCGTTATTATTATTATTATTATATAGGAAAAATTTATACAAAAGGCTATCATGTGCTGATCGATTGAATGGCTAGTGAAAGGAAAAAATGAACAGTATATATATATATATATATATATATATATATATATATATATATATATATATATATATATATATATACACACATACACATACATGTATATAAATTACACTGATTTTTATATGAGACTCAAGGACTCTTGGCTATGGCCGAAAGTAAACCTTATACCCAACACAAGATCAAGATTGCAAATTGTGTTTTTAAGGAGCGGAATTAGATTTCGCCGAGTTAGTATCGAGTAATTTTTAGGTCTGAAGTATTTTTTCACTGTAGTCAACGAATCGGGAGAGATGGTGAAAATCAGCTCTCGTATTGCCGTTACTACTATTACTGCTACCATGGAAGTAGTATAAACATAACTCGCAGTTTGAAGTCGCCACCGAAAACAAAATTCATAAATATCAACGCCATGAACGCGGCCACCTTTTACAACTCTCGGTACTCATCACATGAACTTACGACGGTGACGAGACCATTGCTCCACGGACTGTTAATCTCCTCGAACACGTTTAAAAGTCGGCAGGAAGCTGAAATTTCGGCGGGGGTATATCCTTCGCCGTCCCCGGTCCTATTTTGCGGCGCGCCGTCGTCGTCGGCTGCTCTGTGCCTGGTCCCATGGCTCGCTCGAACTCTCGCTCCTGCAGGCGGTGGCGGCTTTGGAAGCCTGGCCTAGAAGCGGCGCCGCTCGCATGATGGTGATGGTGATGGTGATGGTGGTGGTGATATCAGCTGCTGCTGCTGCCGAGTCAGGATTCAGCGTATCTTCTGCTGCGCTGTTCCCTCGTTATGGAGGTTTCGTATATGCTGGCACAGCGCTGTGCTCTTATTTATTGTCCCAAGTGTATATATTATTCATTCGAATAATTTCGCTAAGGGTGCGAGGAATCCTTCCCCGTATACATCAGAGGCATATTTATATACATAGCCGGAATGTATTCGTCCATTATTTTGACTGGTTTTGTTCTCGGGAAGAAATTCGTTTTGCGGTATTACGCTGTTCATATTTATTTTCCGCATTCAGAGTTTTTTTGCAGTCTCTTAAATATATACATAAAAGAAACTCTGCATGAATTTTGTTTGTATGACGTGACCATTTTGCTGTGTGTGTATGAATTAGTATTAGTTTTCAGTTACTTGTACTTTTGCAAGCATTTTGTGTGTATGGAGTGACTATTTTACCGTGTGTGTATGAATTATTAATTTTCAGTTGTATATTCTGATATATATGTGTGTATGTATATAATGTATACATATATGTGTATATATAATGTATATATATACACACATACATACATATAAATATATACATATATATATATCAATATTTATATTTTCATCTTATTCATTAACCAGAAAATACTTGCCTCCGAGTTTGCGTGTTAACTCTACTATGTTAGGCTTACGACCATTTTTTTTCCATCTTTCTCGGCGTTACTTTACAACATGCAGTTTGCTTCTACTTTATGCGGTTACTTTCTGAAGAATTATGGAAATTATATTAATTTCGTTGTGAATGATTGCATTGTGCGTTACTTTTTTTTCCCTTACTATTCATGTAGAGATATCAATATATTTATTTCGACACGCATTCAAGGAAAAAGTTATATGCATATTTTGCTTCCTAGGATATTTTTATACGTATTGCTAAATGTTATTTTCTCACCTTCAAAACATAATTATAGTTGTAATAATGATAATAATAATAAAAACAAGAGAATGACACTAATCTTTCCACTCTGTTTGAGTGATGTAGTGTTTTTTTTCTGTCACCTGACTGAATATTATTGCAGTTATCATTTCATTAATATCGGTTATTGTTGCTGTAATAATTTTTTTGTTTTCATTATCATCAGAAATTGTTGCTGTTACTGATATTTTTGATAACTGTGTGTAGTGGCAGCGAATGATTTTATCACTGAAAACATTTTAAACGAGATATATAACTGAAATCGTACTTTTGCGTTTTATTTCTAAAGCATTATCTGTATTCATACTTTTCAAAATATCTACCTCGCTGTCAAGGTAGGCTTGAAAATGAACAAGTTAAAAATTGCGTAGAGTTTTCTTCGGCGCACCCGAGTTTTCTATACAGCTTATAATTCTCTCTAAAACCATCAGCCGCCCCGTGGCTGAAAGTAGAACTTTCAGCCACGGCCCGGTGGTGGCCTGTTGTTGTTGTCACCTATAGCAGTGCCAGACGCACGATCATGGCCAACTTTACCCTTAAATAGAATTAAAACTAATGAGGCTGGATGGCTGAAATTTGATATGTTTGATGGCTGGAGGGTGGATGATCAACATATTTGCAGGCTCCAGAAAAATTGCGGACAGACAGTACAAGTAGACATCTCAATACTTTACTTTTACAGAAAACTAAAACGCAATGGCTTGAAAGGCTACAGATTTGTGTAACTCATATCTAATGCACTTCGATGGTTGGTGCTTATTTTCAGTTCTTTGCCCTCATTACGTCCAGATCACTCTCGACGTGGTTCGGAAGTCACGTGAAGCCGTTGGTTCCGTTGCTGAATAACCACTGGTTCCATGCAACGCAAAATCACCATACAAAAAAAACTATCCATGTAAGAATATAGGACGTTATGCGAGGGGATGGGGAATAGTGTCCGGCTGTTGTCAAAAGGAATCATTATTTCCTGACGAAAGGAAAGCCACTTTTGGACGGTTCCCTTATTGCATACATTATATACTGAAGTCGTGTGTATAAATCTCCCTTGGAAAAAATAAAAGATAACAATAATCAGACTAAGTTTGAGGTATATATATCCTATATATTTTCACCCGGACATTTGGCTGCAAAGCTTAAGGTTTCTGTAAAAACGGCCAATTTCATTTTATGTTTCGTTGAATGAATACATTTTGATCTAGTCTAAATTTCAGTTTTAGATGACATCATTTATTCGTGCAAATCTGTACAAGGCTTAGCGGTCCCGTATAATTTTATTTCTGATTTTATCTGAAATATTCGAGACCGTCATAAGAAAATGTGTAGATATCGGCCGCGTCTATTTGGTGGAACCAGTTGGAAATTTATCTCTGCGAAATACGTCCTCGTGTGTTCATTATATATATATATATATATATATATATATATATATATATATATATATATATGTATATTAATAATAATAATAATAATAACAACTGTAGCCTATAAAATCGCCAAAACATAGAAACTAAGAAGTACTAGATTTCAGAGACTGCTGTCTCTCTCTTGAAATATAGTACATACCTGTCTATATTTTGGCGTTTTTATGGACTCCTTTTATTTGATACAATTCTGTTGTAACAGAACATTTTACCAGTCTTATAGTGTGTGTGTGTATATATATATATATCTATATATATATATATATATATAATATATACATATATAATTTATCTATGTATGTATGTGTATGTTTATATAGTGTGCGTTTATTATTTTATATATATATATATATATATATACATATATACACATATATTATATATATATACATATATATATACATACATACATATACATATATACACACACGCTCTCTTTCTCTGCCTACAATTGTGCTTGTAATGCGTCGGATATAACTGCCACTGCTCTTAAACTCCTGTGGCCGGAAGAGTCAGTCTCCTCCGCTCTGGGTATTGAAGACTTCGACATTTCCCTTCGCAGACTCTGTTGGCAGTCGACGGACAGGGAAGGAGGAGATCATGATTCCGCACGTCGTCGTTTCAGTTACGCAGAAAATTGTTTTTAATACGTGTAGTTTTTCATTTCATAATATATATGTTTTTTTATCAGCCAGCCAGTAGTGCAATTCAGCAATGTGCTGCCTCCCCGGCATGACAAGGTAAAACTCACTAATGCATTGTAATAATTAGGGTTACGGTGGTCTGTGGAACGTCTTGTTTTCGTTATTGTTCTTTAATGAGAATAATGTATGATTCAGTACTACATTGGGGGGGATGTGATTGTGGGCAATATTTATCCGTTTTGGGGTTGTGACGAGGAGAAAAATTGTAGCTGGAGCGCATTTACTTAAATGC
>NC_061097.1:53761224-53773724 GCF_015104395.2 Macrobrachium nipponense | reverse complement strand
CTCAGCAAGAAAAGAAAAGAAAACTGGAAACACAAAACGATTGACAATTTATTCATAAATTTCGCCAAAAATTCCCTTAAGCAAATGGCAACCGAAAACGAAATCTCTGATGTTGTGCGAAATATAAATGGACAACAATTGGTTTAGGTATTAATGCTGTCCTTATACTAACATGTAATTGATGTTGATGCATAGTTTATCAAGGGTCTTGGCACATGAATGCAGTCTTTGTCTATTAACTACCGCTCAATTTATGATAATAGAAAAGAATGTGCTTTCTCAAGTGCTAGATGAAATTTTGAGATAAATTTTTATTTATTGCTGGTATTTTGGTTATTGCATTATCCTTATTTATTTTTTTGGGGAGATTTTCAGGAAACAATCTGAGGTGGTTCGCGAAATTCATGAATTTTTTCAAGATATATGTTCAGTTTTTCTCTATGCGTTATTGACTTTTAGTCTGGAATAAAAACTTGAATGTTACTCACAATAAAAAAATTTTTTTTACTTATATTACCGTTCAAGCATGTGTTTCTATTAGTATATTAAATTTTAGTATATATTCTCATTTTTTTAAAACGTATTTGCATCCTAATCTAAATGGAATATTGTTATGCCAATGAGTGACCCTATGTGTTTCTTCTTAAACGTATTTGGACATTTTGAAAACCATTAAGTAATGCAAAATCTACGAGTATTTCTGTCCTATGAGGTCGGCACGAAGCCTTTGAATCATCGTCTTATTTTTGCCATTTCGTGATTCGCTGCTGCCAAGTCCGCGAAAGGAGGAAGGAAGGAAGGAAGGAAGGAGTCAGAGACGGAGAGATCAGAAGTGCAAAAATCCTCCCCCATGTCAGAACGTCCGATGCGCCACAGCATATAAGAAGGGAGTGTGAGGAGGCCCCAGAGAGGAACAGGGCATTCACCCTGTGTCATTGAACGGGGGAGTCCTTCCAAAGGAGATAGAAGGAAGGAAAGAGCTGGCGCTCCCATGCCTGGAAGTGTTCGCCCTTAGAAAAGCATCGGGTGGGATCTGAAAGGATCGCCGGGGGCTTTTTTTTGCCGGCTTTCCTTAAAGCTGCGACGCGTATGCTTTCATTTTTCACGATTTGGCAACGGCTGCTTATTAAGGCCTTATTTGCTGCTGCTGTTCGTACAGCTTCTTCTTCTTCTTCTTCTTCTCCCCCCCCTTTCTCTGGCTGCCGTTTCGGCATTTTCGTTCTAAACGACTTTGCACGGAAGAGTCTTAATAGAAAGTCAAAAAACTTTCCAGAGGTGGCGTCGTTGGCAGTTTCAACTCGTAAGGAGTCTCTGAAATATGTAATCTATATTTTGGCGTTTTTATGGGATCCTTTTGTTAGATATACACACACACACACACACACACTCACACACATATATATATATATACATATACATATATATATATATATATATATATATATATATATATATATATATATATATATATATATATATATATATATATATATATATATATATATATATATATATATATATATATATATATATATATATATATATATATATATATATATATATATATATATATAATATATATATATATATATATATATATATATATATATATATATATATATATATATATATATATATATATATATATATATATATATAGAAAAATGTAAGGTTATTTATGCTTGTGGGATGATAAGCGATAGGATTTTTTGCCTTGCTATTTTTCTCTAAGAATTCTGGTCATCTAACTGAAAACTTTTCATATAGAGCAAGAGTTTCGTGCAGACTTGTATTTTGATGCTAAGAGGCCAGAAAGTGTCCTTTTTCCTTGCATAGGTACAGTTGTCACGGAGAGTGAACAAAGGGCCTAAGTATCATGTATAAATATAACGTTTATTCAAATGAACAGACGGAAGAAAGGAATATTTGAAGTGCGCATATACTAAGGTATCCACAAATATGATTATGAAGATATCCGCAAATCTTATAAGTAGTAATTTGATTGGTGTCTGTAAATAATGTTCGACTTCAAAAATATTTCCTGCATTTATACACGGGTGTGACTTTTTTTTATGCCAAGAATCAGTAGGAGGAATCACTCGAAGTTTATAAAGTTTCCTCTCTCTTCTTTTTGAAAAGATGTTAATCTTAACGGAAATAGCCTATGATGCTCTTGACGTCTACTGTCATTCTCTAGAATATTTTACAAAAGAATATAAATAAAATGCAAAGTTCGATGATGAGAATATTAATTCCAAAGCACAGCCAATTTTTGTTACAAAACATTATATCTTGAACAGCGGAATCCTTAAAACTGCTCTTCCTTCGTTATTTAATAGACTTTAATAGTAATATTCAGTACTAATTTCATAGATGTAACATATCTTATAAGGTGGATTGCCTGTAGATGAAACCTGCGCAGTATTTAAAGCACTTTCTTGGAAAAATGAAACCTTTTCTGAAAAAGATGTCCTTTTCTGATAATGACGACACCGTGTTTCTGTGAAAATTAAAGATAATAATAACTGTTGCTAAATGTAAATGATTTTCAAAATATTAATTTAGGTTAGATGGATAGCTTGAATTACTTATAAGAGAAACCTTTCCTCGATCCCAATATTATTTTTTTCCCATGAAATTAGGGTAAAACAGATTTTTAGGAATCATGACTAAATTGTTTACTTCGTGCCGACTTTGATCTTGAGACTTGCCAGTGATGCGACACTGGCTACCGGCTAAGGGGAGCCATATATATATATATATATATATATATATATATATATATATATATATATATATATATATATATATATATATATATCTAATAAAAAGAAGCCAACGCTTAAGAAGATTTAAGGAAGATTATCAGCGGGGGTGACCTAAATTGGCTTACTTGTAGACGGATCTCTTGGTATTAATACCACCTTTTCTGTAAACTTTTCTCATTCATAGCTATACCTGAAGAGAGAGACAGCAGTCTCTGAAATATAGTACTTTTCTCTCTACATTTTGGTGTTTTTATGGGCTCCTTTTATTAGATGGAATTCTGTTGTTACAGAACATTTTTACCTGTCATATATATATATATATATTATATATATATATATATATATATATATATATATATACTATATATATTTGTGTGTGTGTGTATGTACATATTGTATATATATATATATATATATATATATATATATATATATATATATATATATATATATATATATATATATATATATATTATGCATTTACATATGTACAATGTGGGGAGCATGCATATGCATATGTAAAATGCGAATGTATGCATTGAGGGTGGCTCTATTCTATTAGTTCAGTGGTTAGGACGCTCGCCGTAGTGCGATAGGGATATTTCGTTCTACAGAACTCCGCTTCTGTTTACATCAGCAGTGAAATTTATACTTGGGAATCCCAATGATTGAGCTGGGATGCAAATAAGGTGGAGAAGGAAATGTGCATGTATACACACACCTTGCTGGGATACTTCCCCCGAGTCTTCGTAGCGTCAATAATTCTGATTCCAAAAAGGCTTGTAGTAGCTGCATATATATCTATATATATAAATCTACCTATCTATCTATCTATATATATATATAAATGTGTGTATGCATACATACATATATATATATATATATATATATATATATATATATATATATATATATATATATATATATATATATATGTATATATGTGTATTTCATATGATGTATATATATATATATATATATATATATATATATATATATATATATATATATACATATGTATATATTTATGTTTATAAATATGTGTTTATATATATTATTTGTATTCAGCGTGTGCGCGCGCGATTTCACGAACATAAACACCTGCCCTGCGCGCCCACCCACAAACTAGTGTATTTGTGCGCATATATGATATTGCACAAACTTGCGCTGAAACTCAAGAGGGCTGCAACCATACCATTGCGAATATTATTTTACGAAGATGATAAACAGAGAAGGTAAATAAATAAACTTAAATAAACTTTCACGCAAAAGATATTAACTGGTTTGAGAAACCCCCATTTCACGAAACGGTGAATGTTGTTGAGACGAAAGTCGTATTATAATGAACTTCACATCGGCAAGCAATATTGGTAACGGTATCAATGATGATCATCGGAAGCATTTTCGATATTAATTATGGCAGTAATTTTATATAATGTGGTTGTGGCGGCATCATGGAACCTTGCGGTGATGAATTCCCTCGTGTTATATGTTTACAAAATAATTCGTCGTTAGGGAGCAAACATTGCCTCCTTGTAAATGATAATTACAGATACATTCGTTTTCAACATTTGACACTATATGATTTTTATATACAATTGTTTCCACGGAATCCTAGAAAGAATGTGTTGGGATTAGAATGTATAGTGTATATATATATATATATACATATATATACTATATATAATATAGTATACACACACATACATACCATATTATATATATATAACAATTATATATATAATATATATATTTATATATATAATAAATATTATAATGGTATGATATGTAATGTATGATTACGTGTATATATATATAATAGTATATATAAGTATATATATATATATATATATAATATATTATATATATATATACATATTTATATTATAAATAATAAATGATATGTATGCAAGTATGTATGTACGTCTGTATATATATACACACACACATATGTTATTCGTGTGCGTGTGTTTAGTATAATTTTGTTATTTTGATACGAGTTCATTCAAGATTTTGTTTTTTACTTTTTAAGTTACAATGAATGGAGGTTTTAAACTGCTGTCAAGTCATTTCCTGATAATCGGTGAAACACAAGTAGGCTGCTTTTGAAGATTAAAGGGTTATTTAATGTGTGTAATTTAAACATCTAGAAATTAATGCGTGCAAGGATTTTTTGTATTTGGTGGGGGGGGGGGGGTCAAATATTTTGAAATTCTTGGTATAATATTATTGCCGAAAATTAGGTTACACTGTAAATTTTTCACAATCTAATTGATATCGGAAAGTGGGTGCAATATTTTTTTTTTTATATACAGGTACTACTAATACTATTACTTTTACTATTACACTACTACCACTATTATTACTGTTACTACTACGAATGGTAAAAAAGCACCTAAGTATTATTATTATTATTATTATTATTATTATTATTATTATTATTATTATTATTATATTATTATTATTAGCTAAACAGAAATTGTAAAAAAGAGCACCCAAGGCAACAATGTTGATAATAGTCTTGATACAATATTATTAATTATTATTATTATTATTATTATTATTATTATGTTAGACCAAATGTAGTGTCCTTCAGTTTCTCGTGTATTGTAAGGACTTCGCAAACAACAACAACAACAACAACAACAAAACATCAACAACAACAACAGCAGCAGCAGCAGCAGAGGCAACTGCAACAACAACAACAACACAAATCGTCACATGAACAGCTGATTTTGCGCAACATATGAACTTCCAGGTCTTCTTTAAAGTCAATATAGGCATCGCTTCCCAAAAAATACGGCCAGCAGCTCTTTAACATTGCCACAATATTTAGCTCCAAAAATGACTCAAATCACGGTCGAGAGAAAAAAAAACGCGAGCTCGGGTAAAAAGAAAGAAAGAAAGAAAAAAAAAGTCTGGGAGAGAAAAAAAAAATCAAAGGGAATCGTGTATTGATAATCAATGTCAGGTTGTGATGTTAAAGATGAAGTATACAACAATGGACACATCAGCAACAGCGTCGAAAAAGGCCCAGAGGGAAAAATGCGCCTCGCGGGAAAAAAAAAAATAAATGCAAGTGACATAAATTTGCTTTTAGTATTTTGCTCTCATTTGGCCGTTTTAATTAAAACAGTCTGGTTTAATACATTACTCTTTATGAGGAAGTTCACCTAATTTTTCCGCAGAGGGGGAGGGAGGGAATATTTACGTAACATTTGTGCGAGGATGAATTTTCCTGCCGTTGCGCTGCTGAATGCGCTCATTAAAATCAAGATAAAATTATTGTCTCTTTAAAATCTCTCCCCCCCCCTCCCCCAGTTGATTTCAGTAATTTTTTTTTTTTTTTTTTTTTTTGCCCGTCAAGCGGATGATGCCAGTCATGTTGTTTGTTTGGATGTTTGTTTTTATCATACTTGCTTCCCCCTTTTTTTTTCTTTAGGAATGATTTGTGCGAAACAATTTTCTTTCTATGTTTTAGAGATTTGTGTGAAGCTGTTTGGCTTTGTTTACGGTTATAACGCAACTTATAGGTAGGCTCCGTTGTATATGTGTGTAATTTATTTATAAATTTAATTTTACTCGAAGTTGAGTAAGTAAGGGGTAAAGGATGCAATGTCTATATTTATGTTCGCATTAACGCACATGAAATGGTATATCCACTTAAGTCCATATCGCACACACATGCAGTTGTATTTGTGTGTATAATAAACATATTGAAATATTTACGCATGTTTATATATACTATGTATATGTATATATGCATATGTACTATATACGTATACATGCATTCATACATAATATTTATATATATATATATATATATATTATATATATATATATATATATATATATATATATATATATATATTATGATGTCCATTTCTTAATCACCGGTTACCAAGCAAAATAATGTTAACCTGAAAACAGCGCTTGTTAAGGACGTCTCATTGTGTGTGTGTGTGTGTGTGTATGCATGTTCGTGTGTGTGGGAAGGGACTGGTGAAAGAAGTTATTACTTATGTAACGTGAAAGAGCCTCCTTTTGAGAACTATCAGCCAGGCGTCCCCCCAAGCAAAAGATATGTAATAGGAGCACATAGGGAACGGTAACATGGATAAGGAGAGAGAGAGAGAGAGAGAGAGAGAGAGAGAGAGAGAGAGAGAGGAGCGCACAGCAAAAGGAGAGAGAGAGACAGAGCAACAAGGTAAGGAATTGGAAAAAAAGGGGGGAAGTGAGAGAGAGAGAGAGAGAGAGAGAGAGAGAGAGAGAGAGAGAGAGAGAGTGAGACTAATAATTGCGACGGAATGTCTGAAGAGAAAATAGTTTTCATCTGCACGGGCAGCGGCGAACGTTTTCGCTGAAGAACCTTCTGCAGCAGACGGAGGTCGATCTGGTTGGTAGGAGTTTTTAAAACGTAATGTATGCATTTATTTTGCTAATGGGCGTAGAGGGAAAAAAGGAAGAAGCAGAAGAGGAGGAGGAGAAACCTGTCGCTACCAGTGCCTTTCTCAAACGACAAAACATTCGCGGGGTAGCAAAAGAAGTTTGGACTCTCCCCCCACCCCCCTTTCCCGCTCTCTCTCTTTCTTTCTCTCTCTCTCTCTTTACCTTCCCATTCTATATATATATATCTTTTCCTTTTCCTTTTCTTTCCTCTCCTGCCATTACCGTCGCCACCCGGTCGGTCTATCACTCTCTCTCACTCTCTCTCTCCCCCCTTCCGTTGGTCGGTCGGTCGGTGTCGTGGTCGATCGCTCCGCTACAGACCGCTCCCAGCGACATCGTAAAATGCCAGATCCTTGCTTCCAGTTTTCCAGACTCTGGCTCGCATTTTTGTGACTGTTTCCAGGTCATCTGCCCCTCTATATCACTGTTATGAGATGACGCCCTTGATGTACGAAAGCAAATCATGTTTAATTAATTTGCCTCGAGTCATTTTCAAGAATGATGATAATAGTAATAATGATGATATTGATGATGATGATGATGAAAGCGTAATGGTGCTTGATAAGGATTTCCAGGCATATGTGGGAAAAAGAACTGGAAAATCTGGCAGTGTTTGAGCGCTCTGTATGACAAAAGTCTGCCATTATTTAAACGATGAAATATTCAATTGGTCGTAGTACCAGTAGAGCTGATGCTTCATTCCTGGATGTTGTCTTCCATTTTTTGCTTCTCTCGGGCGAATAAAATGCGAATTTTGCTTTCGATAATCTACACGAGTCTTCCCGCCGAAGAATTATATTTGTTGGTGATTGCGGACGGTAATAATAATTATAATACGTCTCAGTTTCGTGGTGGCTGCATGTTAACATCGGCCGCCTATTTTTCATTTTCGACTGTATGCTTGTCTGTTCCTTTTTTTTTTTTTTTTTTTTGGCTTCCAACTGTCTGTTTGACTTTCGTGACAGGTCAGTTGTTATTTCGGTGTGCGCGTATGTTGAACTATTGCTATATCTTTTTTTTTCTTTGTAACCTTCGTGTTTGCGTGTTCAACAGTATGTTTGGATCACATTTCCCCGTCAGTTTGTAGCTGCTCTCTTCTCTCTCTCTCTCTCTCTCTCTCTCTCTCTCTCTCTCTCTCTCTCTGTTAATTCCAGATTCCTGAACTACGCGTTTCCTGGAAATCTTTTAATTAAATATTCAGGTTATGAAAATTGTTCGATGACTGAAATCCCTCCTTCATTCATTATATACATATATATATATATATATATATATATATATATATATATAATATATATATATACCTATATATATTTATTACTTAAAGAATTTGAAGAAAATTTTCCCGATGTTATTACTCTTTGATACTTTTTTTTTTTTCTAAACTTGAACAAGATCAAATTTCAAGCTACGAAATTGACACGCACTCACAAACAAATATATATATATATATATATATATATATATATATATATATATATATATATATATATACACATACATACACACACACACACACACACGCACACCTCATACATATATGTACATAATTCAATAGTTACATATTTTAGTCTGTTGTTACTGTGATACTGTTATTAATTAATACTTGAATAGTGTATATATATATATATATCTATATATATATATGATGTATGTATGTATGTGTAATTATACATATTTTTTATATACATACATATCTATATATATCCTTTATACATACATAATGTATGTATATACGTGTATAGACTTTCATATATGTGTATATATATTTATATATGTATATATAGTATATATATATATATATATATATATATATATATATATATATATATATATATATATGTATATATTTGGAATTGATTTTTTATTCCATTTAAGGTGAATATATTTACGTTTATGTTATATTGTTTATAGGGACCATCAACAGTATATTGGGATAAGCGTAAGTGTGTTCACTGAGTGTGGCTATAGCTTGTCATTAATAATTTTCTGTTTATGTCTCCATCTCGGGAAATAATGAATATGTTTCGAAATCACAAAAATGACATTTATTATGATAAATTTTTTCATGCATGGACAGTTATTTAAATTTAGATCGATGGAATTTTGGTCATACTCTGGTTCAGTTTGCATTGATATATACTATTGTTTGCTTATATGATTCATCACTTAGGTAAGAAAAAAAGATATAGGTATCAAACATTTTCTTAAGTTCTAACATTATGTATAATTGAAATTATTGTTGAACTTTTGTATGATGGTGATCATTATCATTACTTTTGAGTGAATTGTGCTACTAATAGTAATGTACGTCAATAAATTGACATTTGCTTCTGTCATTGTTTATAATTATATCAGTAATGTAATAAATATTGATATTAGCAGTAGTTTTCTAAGCTATGCCATTTTCATACTCCTTTACAAATGTCGATATATGATTTTTGCTGGGCAAAACCGATACTTTATGATTTAAGGCTGGTCTGTGAAGAGCGTTTTCCTTATTTAAAAAGTCTGTATGTATAGACCATTTGATTTATTATATATAAAAATGATTTGTAGTGAAAGTTAAATGATTTTAGTTTCATCAAAGAAATTAATCATATATATATGTATACTATATATAAGTATATGTGTGGTATATATATATATATATATCATATAATAACTATAATATATAAAATAAAATTTATTTATACAACAATATATATATATATAATATTATAAAATATTTATATATATATGTATGTATATAATAATAATATATGTATATATAGATATATTATATTATTATTATATATATATATATAATATATATATAACGTGAGTCATAATATAATACATACATACATATATACATATATATTATATAATATAAACCATTCCAATATATGCATTAAACTGATGCAATTGCATAAAGCGTGGTATTTACTTTTGAGTTTTGTTTTCTCAGTTGATCAAACACAACAGCATCGGTGCAGAGAATCTGTAACTCATTTTCATGGATTGATTAATAGGTTATAAAGGACATTGTTATTGTTGTAATTATTTTTTCGTTTTCTAGATGTAACCCAGTGGTTTATACGCTCTGCCAGAACGTCATTCATATGCTTGTTCCTCGTCAGACTGATCATCTGCGTGTAGGTGACACACACGATTTCTGTTACGATGAGGTACGTTGTGTTTTCTATAGTACGTTATATGTATATGGAATTCTGATTGTCATTAAAAAAAAAATAAAGCACACTTCGATCTCTGACGCAGTCGTTCTGTGATGGTTCACTCACTGCTGCCGACCATGTGTCGAATTTTTTCACCCCCCCCCCTCCCCCCACACCACCAACCGGGTGAAAAAGTCTAAGGGAGTGAAACGAATGATTTCATTGTGTCAATGGGCGTATTCTTTAGTGTTACACGGGTTGACATCGTATGAGTACTGCTGCTTTGGTTAATTATGGAAGGTTGGGGGCCAGGTTGTGGGGGGGAGGGGGGGATACTAATAGTGTGTTAGGTCTTTTTCGGGGATAAAAACCAAAGAATATTGGTGATTTCGTTCATGGTTATGGATGAGGAACAAACGCGCACACATACCTATTCATATTTAAGTATACACACGTAAATATATATGTGTGTGTGTATGTGTATATATATATATATATATATATATATTATATTATATAATATATGATATATATATAGATATATATATATATATATATATATATATATATGTATGTATGTAGTATGTATAGTTTTTCCACCTTCTTTTTGCTTCTGAATAGGCTGCTTCAAAGGGTGTTACTCTTGGATTATTATATCTATGTATGATATAGAGAGCTAGAGATATATATATAGAGATATAATATATTATTATATTATAGTATATTCATATCTTATCACAGGAATGACATGATACAAAAGGCTTTTACGTACGTACGCACATTCATTCACAAACACACTGTATATATATATATATATATATATATATATATATATATATATATATATATATATATATATATATATATACATATATATATATATATATATATATATATATATATATATATATATACATATATATATATTTATATATATACCATATATATATATATATATATATATATATAATATATATATATATATATATATCTATATATATATATATATACTACATACATACATATATATGTGTGTGATTGCATGTTTGAAGGTAAAATAAACTATGAACGATTATTCGAACGATTTAAACTTAACAGTAAGCAATGTAATTCTTCTATGTGCAATATACGTTATTTAGATTTTATGCATGGGTCCATTTCATCGCATTATTTATTCAGGGCTTCACCATTTCATCACATTTTTATTCGGAGCTTAACCATATAATCACATTTTTATTCGGGGCATCACTATTTCATCAACTTTTTATTTAGGGCTTCACCATTTCATCACATTTTTATTCAGGGCCTCACCATTTCATCAAATTTTTATTTATGGCTTCACCATTTCATCACATCTTTATTCAGGGCTCCATAATTTCATCACACTTTATATTATTATAATTCGTTCATGATTGGCCAGAATAGACAAAGGAATAAAGAGGAATATTGGAAAGGTGCAAAAAGTTATTTTATTATAATAAAAAGAATGTAAATATGATTTAGTTTAGTAAACTTCTAGAAATATAGATATTTTAAACTAGTTACGCTTGTGTGGGTGACAATAAAACCATGGGAATGCCAAGGTACTGTATTGGCATGTGGAACTACGGCATAAATTTATTCTGCAATTTGCAAGTCTTCTTGAACAAGTGTACGTCGGCCAAATGGTTCAAACATGACTTCTCTTTTCCTCACTTCCTTGTGTTACTTAACATGTGAATATCACCTGTTCTCCTGAGTTGTTTGGAAACACGCACACACACACGCATATATATATATGCAAAAATACATGCATACATATATAAATTATATGTATACATAATATATATATACACACATTATATATATATATATATATATATATATATATATATATATATATATATATATATATATGCAGAATTAACTGCTACTTATGAAGATTATCAATAGGCCTGAATTACTGTTGGGGAAAAATATTTCCACTGTAATTATACAGGTTGAGTGAGGTTTTCCAATTATATTTATGTGTATATATATACATTATATATATACATATATAGATATATATATATATATATATATATGTATTATATGTATGTATATATATACATATATATATATATATATATATATATATATATAT
>NC_061097.1:53728724-53756224 GCF_015104395.2 Macrobrachium nipponense | reverse complement strand
TTTTGGTACAATACAAGTTTTATTTCGTTTGAACCTACTAGCAGAATTGATTTTTGTCTTATATATATTTATCCTTTTAAGATCTGGGGGGAATTTTTCATCTCGGTGGTAATGTAAACAATCTTGTTATAGTACGTAAGTAGCAACAACGTTGGTTAATCATTGCCTGATATATTTAGTATCAGTTTGCAAGTGAATACGTCAAGTATTTGAATTTTAATTAAGAATATTATTATTTCATTTTGTTTTATTTTATTTTGGTTCCAAGGCTAACCTTCTCATAACCTTTTTATCTCGGCAGTTTCTATTTCTCTTCGTAGTGGATTTATAATTCATAGATATTTTTTATTAATGATTAATTAAATTTGGCATGTAAATAATTATCGTTGTTGATTTATCAGTTATTATTAGTAAGAAATGAAAATATATATATATATATATATATATATATATATATATATATATATATATATATATATATACTGTGTATATATACATAAGTAGATGTATATGTAGTTATATATATATATATATATATATATATATATATAAAAAAGATAGATATATATATATATATATATATATATATATATATATATATATATAAATGTATATATAGTATGTATGTATGTGTATATATATATTTATATATATATAACAATATATCAATATATATATATATATATATATATATAATATATATATATATATTCATTCATTCCTTACAAATAGGAACGATAATTATTTACATGCCAAATTTAATTAATCATACATACGTATCTACTCCTTACAAACGTGATAACAAACAATGCATAAAACCCTAATCATTATCCTACATACGTTTCCTTACCGAAAAGTTATTGAAACATCTATTGGCTGGCCATATGTATATATATATATATAATATATATATATATATATATATATATATATATATATATATATATATATAATATATATATATACACATACAATATACATTTACAGATACATTCATACACAACACACACACACACACACACACACACATATATATATATATATATATATATATATATATATATATATATATATATATATATATATATATATATATATATATATATATATAACACATACATACATACATATATACATTACATCAATATTACGTATTGATTTTACACACATTTTTATACCTTCATCATTGGAAATGACAGCCGAGTTGATGAAATTTGTCACCATGCTCCCACCCGACCCGAAAGGCCTATTTACGAATCATTGTCAGGATAATAGGACTCTCATATATCATTCGGTTTGAGTGAAAGGTGATTCAAAGGTAAGGCGACAGTAATATCAGTAGGTTATTTTTTTTTAGTTATATATATATATATATATAATATATATATATATATATATATATATATATATATACTATATATATATATATATATATATATATATATATATATATATATATATATATATATATATAGTATATATATATATATATATATATATATATATTATATAATATATATATATATATATATATATATATATGTATATATATATGTGTGTGTGTGTGTGTGTGTGGTGTGTGTGTGTTTGTGTGTGTAAGTGAAGACTTGGAGTTAGCAGTACATTTTCTATTCATAAAAAAGAATTTTTAATGGAATATGTATATGGATTGAGTTTTTTTCTTTTTTTATTATCCTTGTTCCTTTCCACTTCGGTTGCAACCAACGTATAATCATAATTGTCAGGTTCTTTAATTAACTGCTCAGGTTAGACAGAAGCCCAGAAGAGGTCTCGCTCGCTGCCTCTCCTGAGAGTTGGCCCTTCCCAAAAAAATGCAAATAAAAAATAAATAGATAAAAAAAAACCAGAGCGATAATATGGGTGGTTTGTGGAGGGGCGAAATGTTGAAGACCGAGGAGAACAAAATGAAGGAAGCTCAACCTGAGGCTCTTTTGGAAGCTGAGAGCCCCTGGAAAATGTAAATCTATGGAAATATCCAGGGAGGCTTCGGATTTGGGAAGTTACATTAAACTTTCATCGGCCAAGGTTACTTTTCAGCTGAGGAGAGCCTAGAGACGCGCCGGGTAAGAAGGAAATTGGTATTGGAGGAAGACTTGAAAAATGACCGGACATTCCGCAGGGGACCTCGATGTTGTTTTCTCTCTGTCGTATCTGGCAGCAACCTGGAAGTTTCCAGATAACTGGAAGGAAATAAAAATCTGACAGTTAATTTTTTTTGAGGGCGCTGTATTCTTGAAGATGGGTGGAAGGCTGTGGACGGTTTCGTTACACTACTGGATTGTGGGAATTGGTGTATGTATGTATGTGGGGTGTGGTCGGCCGGACGATTTTGAAGGTAGCAGCGGATAATGATCGTCAAAAGTTGATAAAATGTAGAATCTATTTTGAAGGAAAAAGAGCTCTGGGACATTGTGTCTCCTCCGTGTGTGTGTGTGTGTGTGTGTGTGTGTATTATATATATATATATATATATATATATATATATATATATATATATATATATATATATATATATATATATAGTCGACATTGTGTCGACTGTGTGTGTGTGTATATAAACATACATACATACATAGACACACACATATATATATAATTATATTTATATATATTACACATATATATATATATATGTATTATACTATATAATGAGAATGTCAGATAATTAGACGGACGAAAAGAATAACGGAATGGGTCTCTAGAGATTGCAAACGAAGCAAGGGAAGGAATAGAAGACGATGGATTGACGAGCTATGCGTATAGAACAGCATAGAAAGACCACAAATAGAAAGGAGTGTAAGGACATGTCTGAGGCCTTTGTCCTTCAGTGGACTAGCAACGGCTGATGATGATGATGATTATATATTATATATATATATATATATATATATATATATATATATATATATATATATATATATATATATATATATATATATATATATATATATATATATATATATATATATATATATATATATATATATATATATATATATATATATATATATATATATATATATATATATATACATTTATATATATTTGCGTGTTTTTATATATGCGTATGTTTTCTATATAAAATAGGTGTTTGCATATGTGTATTTATTAGCCACAATGCCTCTTAACGTCTACATATATATATATATATATATATATATATATATATATATATATATATATATATATATATATCATAATATATATATATATATATATATATGTATATATGTATATGTATATATATAAAAATAATGTAATATATTAATATGATAAATACATGCACGTGTATACATTTCCGTATGTACATGAGTAAAAACCTTTGTTAAGAAAAAACGGTAGATATGCGTTTCTATCTGACCCGATATGCTGCCTAATACTTAAGTTTTAGTAAATAAAAGTTTGCTTAGTAACTGAGAGAGAGAGAGAGAGAGAGAGAGAGAGAGAGAGAGAGAATTTTGCAATTAAAAACCTGCTTGATACTGGGAGGGTATTCCTTTGTTTTGTATGATTATTTTAGTAAGGAAATCATTTCCCATTCTTTCGTGTTCTACTTTTCGTAGCTGGTATGGTCACCAGGTTTGAAGTGAAGACAATATTATGAATTATACCAGTTTCACTTCTCCCAGGAGATATTTTCTTATGTGTTTGTATTTCGATTTTAGGGTATTATCATTCAGCTGCCCTCTGGGCACTCATGACCTTGCACGCAAGGATATTTATTTTGTAGAATCGTATATTACAGTTATTGTGAAGCTTTTAATTCTGGTTTTGCTACCTTTCTTGAAGTAAATGTCTTACAGTAAGTTTTGTAGTTATATGTTTGTTTACTCCCTTGAGAATCATCGTTAGTGGAGATACTTGCACTATAACTTGCTTTGCTCCTTATGTTTCCATAGCCCTTTTGATAACTACAAATTTCAGTTGGGAAGATGTCGAAAAATGGAAGGCCATTCTGGGTTTTGTCCCTGTCAAACCAGTTTTTCAGATACTCCATGAACCGGGTAATCATTGTTGTTTAATCATGATAGTATGATGATTTTCTGATCTGGATTGGTGCTTCTGATTTTGAAATAAGTAATGGGATATATATTCTGAAGTGATACGCAATTGGATGTATAATGTAAGTTCCTCGATGTTGAATTCTTGAAAGAGAATGTCTTATACAATTTATGCGTGTTATTAAAAAAAATGAAAAGAAAAGATTGTACCATTTCTTAAATGCATATGCAAATACAACATACTTGAATATACCTCAATATACGTAGATATTCCAGTTTTTAGTTATCTGTTAAAGAAAACTATTGAGTTGGATATTTGTCTGTCCGTCCGCACTTTTTCTCTCCACCCTATGATTTAAAAATCTAATGAAGCCAGAGGGCTGCAAATTGGTATGTTGATCATCCACTCTCCAATCATCAAACATACCAAATTGCAGCCCTCTAACCTCAGTAGTTTTTATTTAATTCAAAGTTAAAGTTATAGCTATGATCGTGCGTCTACCACCGTAAGTGCCTACAATGCAGGCAGCCACCGAGCTTTGGCTGAAAGTATCATGGGCCGTGACTGACAGTTTCATGCAGCATTATACGTTGTACAGAAAACTCGATGCATGTTTTTACTTTGTTTGTGTGTATTTTGAATGGCAAGAGTTGATGAATCATTGAAATTGACTTAACTGTCATATAGAAAAATAAGCTTTGGTTTTTGTTGACAAGAATAATTGTTGATTGCTAAAACTTGTATAGCATAAGCTGTTATTTACTTTGATGGTCATCTGCTATGCAGCATACAGATCAGTAAGATAAACTTTTGAAACATTGATTAAGTAAAATCCCTAAGTGGTTTTATAATATTGTATTAAATTTAAAACTTGACACTTCTCCTGACCACGAAAGATGTTCGACTTCCAATTTCCTCGAGTCAGTAAATAAATGTGTTCGTTGTAAGTTGCTGTAACGCTACATTTTAAGACTTAAAGGTTTTTATATTGATATAAAAATGTTGATACGTGGAAAATTATGTACTACTTGTTGCATAAGCAAATGAAGAAGAAGCTGGGATAGCTTTAACATTTTTCGTACAGGGCAAAAAAAAGTTGAGTTGCAGCAGTTTTAATGCACATAGTTCATGTATTTTAGTATTTCATTTCCGTGGTGATAATGAATTTATCTTGAAGAAAATGTTAGAATATTTTTCGAGAATTAGTGATATTGCACAATAGATATTTTAACAATGTATATATATATATATATATATATATATATATATATATATATATATATATATAGTATAATGTATATGTATTATATATATGTATGTATGTGAAGACGTGGAGTTGGAAGTACATTTTCTACTCCAAAAAAAAATTTTTTTTTAGAGGAATACATAATTTTCTTAAATGGTTTAATCTTATGTAAAGGAGAGAAAGAAAAATGTTGATGATTACGATGACAGATGAACATTTTAAAACTTTCACTAAATATAGACCACCAAAAAGTATATACTACATACCCTTTCGGTCCACTCTAATTGAGGCGTATCATAAGTAGCTTCATAGCTTTGAAGTGCACCATAAACAAAATTTTTCCTTTTTCGGTTTGTAAATGTAGCGTCAGCTGCTAGCCTTCTGAATTATTGTAATAGTTATTCCCATTAATCTTAACTAAACAGGAACGGAAACTAAGTTGACAACATTTGTATTGGGCACACTTTTAATTAAAACGACAAAGTTGAACATATACGCATGGGGAATAACATGAGACTTCATCGCAGTCTGAAGGAAGACTTCAGTAATATTGAGTTGGTGTATTGGTAGATTGAAGGTAGGTTCTCAATTTCTGCCATATTTTATTTTACCTATCTTGATACGTGTGCATTAGGGTGGAGCAAAAACCAAAAGTTTCAAAATTCAATATGCAATAGTGCTTTTTTAATGAAATGTTGGCTGAAATTACGTGTGTTAAAAGTATATAAAGTTTAAAAAATTTTTGAGGTGATGATAGTTTGACAAAATGGTTAATCTATATGATAGTGGCTCGTCGGGTATTTCTTTGGAAATTGCAGTTTCCTATAGTATTTTTGTTGCTTATTAACAATTTTCCATGAGTTTTTGGCGGCTTTTTTCAAAATCTTCATTACCTTTGGGGCACCTGAAGATATTAACTTAGGCACATGATATTTTGACGTACGTCTTTTGATAGGGCATAGCATCCATTTTTCGTTATTGGACATCATATTTCGAAAACAAGTGGAAACCCCCTATTTTACACAACTTCCTAGTGTGCGTATGTACGTATTGCAAGACGTATCTCTTGAAATGGGGTGAGTTCCGGTTCATTATATGTTGCAGTCATTGTCCATCTGTCACGCTGTGGATTAGCTTCAGCTTATAAGTCAGCAGCAGGCAGTGCCTCATTTATCCTCTTAGGTTTTGCATCAGGCACGAAACTAATGCGCCAAAATAGTGTACTAGATCTCCTTGCATCCGCGTCAGCCATGCATCCATCTCTAAAGCTTTTGCATATGCCTGCAGAGAAACATTTCCGTCTAGTTATAGTCTGTCTGTGCGCAGCATTCTCTTCTGTATTCATCCTGCGCCTATATATGTAGTCTGGACGTCATTATGCTTTCATCCTTTTTCTTTATATTCTAAGCACTGCTTCTTTACCTTTCGCAGAATGATTATTGCATTTCCTGCAGCTTTCGCAAACATGGAACAAGTATGAATACATTCGACTAAACTGTACTTACAGAATACAGAAAAGTGAGGGAAGGGAAAGAAAAGTGGCCCTTTACCTAAGAAAGCAGTAGTTCTGTCTCTCAAATGATCTAATGTTGTAGCTCCGGAAGGACAAAATCAGGAAGATTCGAAAGTTGTAACATTGCAAGTCGAGGATTCTCGATTTCCAAAATAAGTATGGGAAGAGGAGGCCTGGTAGGTGTTGAAGCAACACATGAGAGAAGGAGAGACTTCATTTAGCTCAGCAATACTGGCAAAGCAAGTAGTTTGTGGTAGAGAAAGCAGGGGACTCATGAGAAGTGTGGCGAGAGTGTCTTTTGACATGTTCCTGTTGCGAAGGGAAACCTAAATAATGTGCCTCACATATATATTAAAATAATGTCCTGAATATACTGAAGGGTAAGCACAAAAATATATGGTATAACAAAATTAAATGAAGATAATGAACCACAAGTGTCATTTGTCTTTTAAGTAACGGAAGAAATTGTTCAGGAATATGATAGGGCAGCTGTTGTGTCTGTTACGAGAAGATTAAAAGAAACCTCTAACCCCTATAGACGTAGAATATTGAGAAAGGCATAAGGTTAGAGAGACGTGAGGGCAGGTAGGAAGTTCTAGGTTACGTAAAGGTTGGGTGAAAAATTCGAGTAAGAATAATAATAATAATAATAATAATAATAATAATAATTTTTTTTTTCTTTTTGCTGGGAGAAGTATACATATTCATCTGAACGCAAAAGAGCAGAAAAGAAAATATTTACAGGAAGTGTTGAGAACGTAGTTGCCGCCAAAAGACAAGATTTTCAATTTGTAGAAGACATGATTGGAATATTGGATATCCTCTTGCTATGTGCAAAACTCCCTCCAAGTGTATAAGTAGAAAGGCTGCTAGTATTTCAAGGAACTATGAGTAGCAGCAAATCATGAGGCAGTGCATGACTTGCCGATGGATCTATGCTCTCTTTCTTCTTTGAATTGTGCAAGAGGAGGAGGAACAGTTCGAGGGGGAAAGAATGTGAAAATTTAACTATAAGTAGATTCACATCAGCCTTGCATTTGATGTCTAGGTCAGTCCCTTACGACGCTCCTGATTGGCTGTTGATAAGCCAATGACGGGGCTGGAAACTCTCAGCCTCTCTTGAGAGTTTACATAGGCAGTATGTTCCACCCTCTCCTGAGGGATGTTTTTGAAAAACTTATCCCTCAGGAGAGGTGGAACATACATCCTGCGTATATATATGTACTCTTGAAAGAAACTGAGAGTTTCCAGCCCCGTGATTGGCTTATCAAAAGTCAATCAGGAGCCGTCGTAAGGGACTTTGCCTAGACTTAAGATGCGCCGGCGATGTGAATCTACTATAGCATTGTCACGAGGTCTGGGTCTGGCCTAGTAGAGCAACATTCTCCATCGGGCTCCATGTTCATTCACAGAAGGTTCACATGCCGGCATTCTAGGACTTAAAGAACTAGAACTTACATTCAGTTGAGGACAGTGTTCAGGTAGATAGGAAAAGATTGCTAACAGAGACGGGAACGACTCGGAGACCATAGTGAATTGAAGTCTTGTAAGGGTAATTCAAATGGTTTGGTGAAGCAAAATTGGAAGAATAGGGAAATACTCGCATGACTGCCCCAGTCACTAGGCTCATTTTTTGTCGGACTATACCTATCTCTCTTGACATTTATAGGATGAAGAAAACTTTCAGTTGTATTGCATTCACTCCACAACGCCAGTTACTGATGGCTGTTTTTGTAGATTCACCAAAATACACGGAAATTCATGAAGGGAACATGGTGAGGGTCAAAGATGGGTAGCATTCGGTTTTATCAGATACATCGAACTATTCACGATAGTGCAGGCACAGGAAAAGGGGGCTATACAGTTGCTGCACTTTCCGCTCGTCTCTGATGTTTAGATGATTCCTGCTTACCACATTCTGGTGTCTAATTCCATCCATTTCAAGAAGCTCCTATTTTGCGCATTCGATTTCTGCTTTCTTTTGTCTGTATTGCTCACATTTCTTTAGTTTACAATTTACTCTTTTTTTTCTAAAATTAAAAAAAAAAAAAAATCAAGCGCTCACGTTCTGATTTTCCTGATAACCCTTGCATCACTTTTCTATTTCATTACGCAGCCTTCTTCATGCATACATTTGTTCTTAGATTAAGATTCTCTTAGAATTCAAGCGAATTTTTAGAAGGAAAAACCAAGTTCCATCACCAGTCGAAGAATTTTTCAAGTATTCCAAGCCAAAGACATATCATTCGTGAACATCACCGCATCTTCCTTTGGTTAAAATTTTCAGTTCATTAAATAAAAAAAAAAACCGCTTGATACTGTTTCATCTAATAGAACAAATCAATCATCTTCAGCTGCCAAGGCTTCTGCCTTCACTGCACTCAATAGTATTAGTGTTTTGCAAATTATTATTTTTTAATATTTTCATTGACTAGAAGTGATACCGAAATCATTATAAACTATTACTTTAGAAATTATTCATCACTACAACATTTTGTGTAAGTATTGATATATAGTGGATTCCTTCTCATAAAGATATTCATTTGCATAAGAATCAGTTAAAGCGCAATAACTATGACAAAAGCAAACGTAATAGATCCCCTCAATGATTATCTCATGGGAAGAATATACTGAATGATGAATACAACAAAAGAAAACAATAAAATCTTCTTCTCCCCTTGGAATTGGTGAAAGCTGTTGGTGGACCTTACAGATAACCTATAGTACAGCTAATAATGGTTTACTCGCTTCATGCTTATCGTGCAGGTCAACGCCAGTAGCTGAATGTGCTTCATGTTCAGTCTTCAGACAACAGTGGATCTCGAGTCTTGGAATTTAATCAATTGGCGGAATTTTGTCAGGATCTTCGTCGATTTTTACTTCTTATCTCATTGATAAATTGTTAATTGAAAGCCAATTTCTATTACTAAAAACAAACCTAGGATTATTTTATGGTGAAGAGAAAAAAACTGAATCAAAGGAAAGGCATGTTCTGTGATAGCAGGTATGATAGTATAACAGAATATATACAGGTATGTACGCACTTGATAAAAAGAGGAAAATATGTCGAGATAAGCAGAGAAAATGATAAAAAGCATGGACACTCGAAACCAATATGTCATGGAGGAATGTAAGAGTAACAGTAAAAGCAAAGAAGAAAAAGAGAGAGAGAGAGAGAGAGAGAGAGAGAGAGAGAGAGAGAGAGAGAGAGAGAGAGAGAGAGAGAGAGAGAGAGAGAGAGAGAATTTATGCAGATGATATTAAATGAAAATGTTTAAAAGAAGTGATAAAGGATTGTAGAGGAGAGGAATGACTGTAAGTATAAGCAGAATCAAGCCTCTGAAGAAGTATAGCCAGGAAAATGTAGAAGTGATGTAGGGATGAATTCATGAAAAGGGCCCACGGGCCATGAATGCATATTAAAAAAAGTATATATATATATATATATATATATATATATATATATATATAGTAGTATGTATGTATGTATGTATATGTATATATATATATATATATATATATATATATACATATATATACATATATATATATATACATATATATATATATATATATATATATATATATATATATATATATATATATATATATATATATATATATAAGAGGCAGCGGTGATCACGGTGTAGTGAGAGGTTAGGCCTTGTAGGAGGCGAGACATTTCCGACATTTGGGAACACACTTGAATTGTGAAACTGGTATCGATAACAAAAAAACGAAAAGGAAGGCAATAACTCTGGAGAAGCAGAAAAAACTCACTGAACAGCTGATGAATCACAGTAACCCATTAGTACTGGAATGCAAAAATCTATAATGCGTTTAAAAGGATTCTATTATCTTTGCCTTGGAGAAATTGTCTTTTAACGAAAAGACGGGTTTTCTTTTTCAAGTGCTGAGAGATAAGCTACTAGGAGGTTAGAAAAAAAAAAATTGAAATCTCGAAGATTGAGTTGGAAGGGAAGTGGCGCAGTTACTCAAAAAAAAAGTAGCAGATATCAGAAGTCACAAGACGAATCGTAGTAGAAAATTACAGAAAATCAAGGGAAAAAAAGCAATTCTTATTTCAAAATATGTAGATGATATGTATTTTAATAAATTAATTTATTTATTTATTTTATTTATTTATTTTTTTTTTTTTTGGCATAAAATTTTGACACCCGTCCTCACTCTTGCTATTAGCCAGTTTCTCTGTTGGCAGTTAATAAGACGGTTTCGATATCTTTCATCCAGTTTTTTCACATTATTTTATACGTTAAATTAGCAGCCTTACAGTAAACCCAGCTCCAAGATATCCATCTTGAATTCTATACCTCCAATATGCTACAATATTTTCAGAAGGCGAGCGTCTTGCATTTTAATAATTATTCCATTCTAGCTTTCCTTTTTTGTCATGGCCACAGCTGCGGTCAGTAGCATGTAATCAGTAACTTTACGCTATCAACAACGTAATTATAAGAGTGATCAAAGTTATGCTCATATCGTTGCAATATTTGATTTGAATGAACGTAGATCAGTGCATTGCGATGTTATTTTCTCAGACGTTCATAGTTCGAATCGTAATCTTTCGACATTTAAGTGTTTAAAAAAATCAAAGTACCGGTAGATTGTCCCCTATAAGTTTATAAATCCATCACTTATACATTCTTCATTCGTAGGACAAATACTAGTGTATATATATTTATATATATATATATATATATATATATATATATATATATATATATATATATATATATATATATATATATATATATATATAATATATATATATATATATATATATATATATATATATATATATATATATATAGATATATATATATATGCACGTACACACACACACACACACACACATCACATGGTCCCTTCTACTAGATGTACTATATGTAATTGTAGTAACAATAAAGAGCTCTTGTGTGAGTTTTAAGTTTATCACTGGAAGTCAGGATTTCATCATTTTGTTTTTCCACTTCGAAATTCAGTGAATAAGAAAATTACCCTGAATACGATAAGAAATTGAACAATTATGAGACGAAGTTCTTGTCTAGAAAAGTTCAATTGCGCGCCGAGATGATAACTCTGAAATTGTGCACACACTTCCTCACTTCGTCTTGAGATTGCCCACCTTTTCGTGGACGCCAAGTCCCGTTTATTCGCACAACTTTTGTCCTAATCATCTAGTCAGCAGTGCTTTCTTGGTCCTCCTCCTCCTCCTCCTCCTCCTCCTCCTCCTCCTCCTCCTCCTCCTCCATTCTTTCTGTATAACCTAACCATCTTTCCATCTGTGCCGATATTATCATCATATCTCGTCCTTCCTAAATTTTGCAGTAGCTGTCTTCATCTATATTCTCATTATTATCAAAGAGGTTTTAACTAAACAGTCTCTTTATATATGTCAGTTTTGCTGTTGCCTTCCTTGTTTCACTTATTTTGGGATTTACCTTCTTTGCCAACATGCATTCCCCCATTATACTATCTCCTTAATATCTCTTTTGCTAAACTTCATTTCTTCATCTTCCTTGAGGCTAATCACTGTCATACAGACAGTAACGATGAGCTTCAGTATTCTCCAGTGAAACATTATTTGTAATAATTCACCTGTTTCTTCATCTTCTCTATATGTCGGTTACAGCAGCATTTGCATGTATCGTCTGTAGTGGCTCCATTGTCAAAACTTTTAGTTATCCCATGAACAGTGACCCATATAAGTTGTTTGTTTGTATGGTGTTTTTACGTTGCATAGAACCAGGGGTTATTCAGCAACGGGACCAACGGCTTTACGTGACTTCGGAACCACGTCGAGAGTGAATTTCTATCAGACTTCTCTCATCCTTCTATCGATGAATATATGAAACAGCACTGGAACTATACCGCTTTGACACTTCCAGTCACTTTGTCAATAGGTATTCTCAAACGTTCTTTTCTTTCATCCTTAATGATTTTAATAGCCCTTGACACATAAATTTCCTTTCGACACGCAACTGCTTCCCCATAAACGCTTGATGAGGACATGCATATTTACTCATTTAAACTTATAACTTTATATAACCCAGCATTCTGTTCAGATAGCATCTCTCCATGTGTATCATTTAAGATCCTATTAACAATTCTCCTTCGCCTTCTATTCGCTTCTATCCTGTACCACGTCTCCCTATAGTTCTTCTTCAAATTAAACCCAAAGTTACAATGCTGCACAATTTTTTTTTCTTGGTTAGGTTCATTGCACCGATCTCCTTTTGTCTGTTATTAAACCATTCATTTCATCATCAGCATACGTTGTACACAGGGCAATAAGATTGTACTGAATTGTGGTTTGCCCCGTGCCATTTTTACTTGGTACAGACGTTGAAATTCTCTGGATCCTAAGCCATATGAGCATGAAGCGTAGTAAAGATGCCCATTAAGGTGGCAGAGCTGCAGCTTATGTTACCAGATCAAAAGTAGCCACAACTTTCCATTGATTATCTTTTCATCACTCGAACCTTACATCTTTGACAAGAAGTAGAATTTAAAGAATAATTTATCTGATGAATATTGTCAAGATCGAAAGAATCACACCCTTCTTTGGATGGTGATTCAGTCGTATTCTACATAGGAAATGAAAATGGTATGTCTCAGAAAATGCCCAACGGTTTCGTCCTCCTATGGACCTCTTCTTGTATTCCCATGTGGAATACAACGGAATTACCACATCTTCGTGCCGAAGAAGATTACCAGTACTATTGGATGGTGATATTATTATTATTAAAAAAAAAATCCAAGAAATTTTTATCTAGTCTTTGAACTGGTGAGGCTCCTTTGCCCGTTTTTGGCGTATTTGAAGAGTAACTCAAAATTCTCATTCCTTGTATGCAGAGAATACAGGCTAATACCAAAAGTTCAAAAAATATTTTTTGAAAGTCCAATCTAAACCTGATGTGCATTTCAAGTTCTGGAAACTAATCAGTGATGTTTTGTCAGAATCTTCATAACTCGTATTTATTTGTTCAGATACCAAATTTTCAGCGAAACTCAATGTACGAAATAATTTATAAATTATACGGGTAAGGACAAATCCTTTAGGCAATCCCTGTAGTGGTCAGAGTACCCTGACGTGGCATTTTCATATAATAATAATAATAATAATAATAATAATAATAATAATAATAATAATAATATGTTATCAGGACAGATAGGGTGATATGTGCAAATAGGCCAGTCGTGGCATTGATTGACAAAATCAAGAAGAAAGTATCACTCATTGAGGTCGCAATACCATGAGACACCAGAGTTGAAGAGAAAGAAAGGGTATAAATGGATAAGTATCAAGACCCGAAAATAGAAATAAGAAGTATATGGGATATGCCAGTGGAAATTGTACCCATAATCATAGGAACACTAGGCACGATCCCAAGATCCCTGAAAAGGAATCTAGAAAAACTAGAGGCTGAAGTAGCTCCAGGACTCATGCAGAAGTGTGTGATCCTAGAAACGGCGCACATAGTAAGAAAAGTGATGGACTCCTAAGGAGACAGGATGCAACCCGGAACCCCACACTATAAATACCACCCAGTCGATCTGGAGGACTGTGATAGACAGCCCCCCCCAAAAAAAAAAAAAAAAAATAATAATAATAATAATAAATAAAAAAATAGATAAATAAATAAAAAAGTAAATAAATAAAATAAAAATAAAAATAATGATAATAATTTTCGAGTAGAACATTCCAACTTCTGAATGATCAAATTCACTTATCTGCATCCCATTTATTGCCCAATTTTGATTTGTTCCAGTATGTTCAGTTTACATTTTCCGTTGAATCTGGTGATGACCAGATTTTCCCACATCCAGTTCCCTAATCACCAGGACATCCATCAACTGATGCGTCCATTTATTCGGTGCTAACATGTACGTAACTTAGCGTTTTCTCCTCTGTATATTTGTAAATATGCCAAAGGATGATGTCTCCATAGTATTTCCTAATTAAGCAGGCAGAGTAGAGTGACCTTTTATTTTTTCTCGGGCCTACCAAATAGTCTGAGTGACCTCCTCTTTTTTCTCGAGCATGCCAAACAGTCAGAGTGACCTCTTCTTTTTCTCGGGCATGCCAAACAGTCAAGAGTGACCTCTTCTTTTTTGGGGGTTGCCAAATAGTCAGAGTGACCTCTTTCTTTTTCTCTGGCCGGCCAAACAGTCAGAGTGACCTCTTCTTTTTCTCATGCTTGCCAAATAGTCAGAGTGACCTCTTCTTTATCTCGGGCTTGGCAGTGTTCCTGAGTGCTACAACACAAGTCAGATTAAGGATAATTAAAAGGAAAGTGAACTATTGATACACACAATATAGTGTGGCTTATGTAGTATGTTATACCGGATTTTCGGTCTGCGATATACTATAGTGTAAAAATTCATGTCTATATATGAAAGCTGTACATGCATATACAAGAGAAAACCTAAGCAAAGTTCACCTGGAATGTTTCGACACATACAAGGGATTATGCCTTGCTGTGAATTTTAATATTGAAATGAGTTCAAAAACGAAATATTTTCTCATGTTTAGTTGTAGGTGAGACCGGCCATAATTTCTGTTACTATCGAAATTTACGCTGGGTTATGTATACCTTAGAAATACACCTTTAATACAGCATCTCCAGGTAAGTAGTAAACTTCTAGTTTGGAAATTACTTATAAACATATCTGTGAGATTGATACATTTACAGAGATTGGTATAATTACAAAGACATCTTGATTTTGTGTAGAGTGATTTTTTGACTTTTTACATCTTTGATTTGAATAGTTTTTATCGTAAGGTTTGTAGTTCATGGGCACATTATTTCACAGGTTATGCCAATAACTTTGTCGCTTATTGATGGACTGACAAAAACATGATAGATCCTTAGATACTGACAAGACATTACTGAATCTTTTGAATTGCATAACCTATTTCGTTAGCTTTTGCAGTTAGTATACTGTGTCTTGAAGTTGTTTTTAGAACTTAATTTTTTAAATGTCTTACACTCACGTCAAGAAAACAAAACATGGATCTCGCACTTACTGTTTTGCCCATAATTTAGTTATGAAAATTTTCTGTTATACCTATATTTGACCAAAACTGATGATTAAGGAAAATGAGGCAGTTGATGGACTCTCCGTTGCCTCTCATTGAAATATCGAAGGTTGAGGTGAAGGATTGTCTGTTGCCTCTTGTTAATATAATCGTGATTGGTCGTATTTCCATCGGATTCAATTCCTGTCACATTGTAAACGTAAGTAGAATAAGGAAATGTACTTTATTTTACTGCATTGGCTTAGAAATTTATTGTGAATGCAGATGATCTGTTGAAGTGTCTCCAGGAACAATAGTGATAAAGAATATAGTAAAGTATGCCACACCAAGACATATCCAAGTCGAGTAAGTAAATCTCGTAATACGCCGACCGAACTTATTATATGAAACATGCCTGAAATTTGTGCGCACATTGAAAGCATCACAAGAATCTTGTGAATTTAGAAGTGCGAATGAATAAATTACTTCATTTCGAGAGAAACTACATAAACTCGAATCATTCGAAAAAAAGAGTAACCTTAATCTTAAGATTTAATACATCGCGCCATTCAAATTCAATTGAAATGCTTATCTGTTTAAGATCTCACAACGGTGAGATATTCAATTTGTAGAACGTGGCATAAAAAAACCGCAAGAATTAAATTATTCAGTATATGCAGGTTCCATATTGCGGACGATGCTATAGAATAAGATTTTTAAGAATCTTCAGTAAGGAAACAGTTTTCCGTATACAGTGATTTGCAGTTGAATCCCCCTAAGGAACGTGAAAGACTTACGATTATTTAGTGTTATACGGGGTATTGGAGTAGGTTTACTTCTGGCATCTAACCCTGAATTTGGGTATAGGATCGGCCTTCATAGAAAACATTCAAATACTCAAATATGTTTCGACAGGTAATTCTTCCTTCCAGGATTTCTCTTTTCCCTTATTGCATATATCAGTTCTTTTGTTACCTCTTCCCCCATCCTCTCTCTCTCTCTCTCTCTCTCTCTCTCTTCGTCATATTCTAACTTTTACAGAGTAAGGTCTCCGATAACTGGAACTTTGTATGTATTTTTTTTATATTAGTAGGTACATACACTCAAGTGTGAATATATGTATGTATGTATATATATATATATATATATATATATATAATGTATATATATATATATATATATATATAATTTAAATTATAGAAACATATAATAATACAGCGTAGCTATTCTGTGCAAAATAGCTACATTGTATTATTATGTTTCTATAAAGTCCATTATATAAGTGTATTATATACACTTATATAATCTTGTAATATCTTTTGTGTGTGTGGTTTTTTCTTGTGTGGGGGGGAGGGGTTTCAACGTAGAAGAAATTAATATGCCAAAAGAGGATTTTTATTCGTAAGGCCAAAAACATAAAAATCCCAGTGAAGGTTTGGGAGAGTGAGACATGGAAATACCAATGAGTGGCGAATGTTGATGCATGAATATGACAAATCAGTTGCGTTTGTTGAAATAATATAGGAAATGTTGGTTAAAAAAAAGAAAAAAAAAAGAAAAGCGTTAGGGGGAGCAGGGAGAGGGAGACCTAGGAATGGATGGGTAGGAGGGGGGGGGGGGGGTTAAAAAGAAAAAGAAAAAAAAAAGGAAAAAAAAGGAGGCCTAAACATCTAAGAAAACTTGTGGTCACGATAAAGGCGAATTGCACGATGCCCAAAGGGGTCCATCCCGCTGTTGATGAACCCTTTATGTTGCATCATGAAGCGTCAAGTACAGACATGTTCTGCATGTTGCGTTTATGCGCCACCCGGCATCCGTAGTGGGAATGTGGGAGGGATTATTGTCTGTTACATATAGTTGTTTATGTAGACTTATGTGCCTGTATTTTATTTTATTTTATTTTATTTATTTATTTATTTATTTTTTGCCCTTTCAAAGTGTTCTGCGTTAATGTGCGAATGTATTCTTGCGTGTGTGATTGTTTACTCACAGAATTTATTTGTTTAAGAAAGGCTAACTAATTAAATAACATTTTTTTTCGCTTTTCGGTATATATTTTTTTTCATTTATTTTTTTTTTGCCTTTCCAAAGTGTTCTGCGTTAATGTGCGAATATATTCTTGCGTGTGTGATTGTTTACTCACAGAATTAAATTGTTCAAAGAAGGCTTACTAATTTAAAAAAAAAAAAAAAAACAAGTCCGTCATTGTCAAGAGAATTCGAGGGTAGAAATGGATTTTGAGAGACGCAAAAATAAGGAGGAGCTCATGTAAAAGAGGGAAATCACGGTTAGTTGAGTTTTTCACTTTTCCTATTTGCTTCACTGGAATTAGTGAGACAAAAGGATGACATAACAGGAAGCCAAACCACCGATAAAGTTAACATCTTCACTTGTGTGATTTGCGCCATGTCCTCTATGATAAACTGCAGGTATAATTCATCGTTCATCAAAACGTCTTTGAGGGCAGTGGTTATAACTGGCTACTAATGCTATCAAGACTGGGTCAATTTATATTTATATATTATATATATATATATAATATATATAAATATATATATATATATATATATATATATATATAATATATATTATATTGTAATATAATATCTAATATATAAATATATATAATATATAATATATGTAATATATATGTATATATAAACATATAATAATATATTATATATAATTATATATATATGTATAAATTATATATAATAATATATATAAATAAATATATATAATATTTATATAAATGATATAAATACATGTATTAATATATATTGTAAATTATATATATATATATATATATTATATATATATTATATATATAAATATATATATATATAATCTATTATATATATATATATATATATATATATATATATATATATTATATATATATTATATATATAGATATATATTATATATATATAATATATATATATGATATATTATATATATATATATATATATTATATACTATAAATTATATATATTATATTATATATTATATATATTATATATATATATATATATAATTATATATATATACTATATATCTATATATATAGATATATATATATATAGATATATATATATCTCTCTATATATATTTATATATACTCAAATATATATATCTATTTTCTATATATTATATATATATATATATATATATATATTATATATATCTATATATATATATATATATATATATTATATATATGACTTGACTGGAAGTATAAGCTGCAACTATTTCGGTTTTTTGGTCGAAATTAAAATTCACAGTGTAAGCCTTTAGTTCGGTATTTGTAATTTTTTTATTTTACCTTAAGAGATTTTATTGACCAGATTCTGTCAGATTTGCTTATACGATTATGAAACATAAGAAATGGAAATGACGATTTTTCATTATAAAAATTGCTCGCGTGATCAGCATTACCTATGCCTCTGATATAACCAGCTTGACTTTTTATTTTCAGGAAGCATGGGCTAGTTTAATTCAGGTTCCCTATCTTTTCATCCTTTATAGAATTGTGTAACGTTGAGAAGATTTAATGAAATATCATGGTAATTAGGAATTTTATTAGTACATATGCATAGTTCTTGCATGCCACTTGTGAATTTTGAAGTTTGACAATGAGTGGGAATTCACTTTACACCTGTTGAACATTGTCAAGATCCTTTTCACTTAAGACTAGTGTTTAACAATTCTTACCAAAGTAGCTATGTTATATTGCTTTTGGACACATGTTAGGAATTGACTTCATTATTTAGCTGAAAATTAATATACAAAATTAGACTACCAGCGAGTAAACAATTTCTGAACTGCGAAAAAACCATAGTTCAGGGAATTTGTTGGGCTACTATATTTTTTCCATTGAGAACTTAACTTCCTACCAAAGAAATAATTATGTAGATTCTGCTCAAAGAAAAGAAAACGCTCGAACGGCAGTAAGTAGCGATGGAAGAACAGTACAAAATGTGATGCTATCAGCTGCAAAGTGTTACTTTTAGGTGCAATGATAAACTTAATAGTATTTCATTATTAACCGACTGGCTAATTTACTGTTTCCCTGATTGCAGTTGAAAAAGAAGGACATAAACAAATGAAAACAATAGTTAGTGTTTGGAATTAGACTTAGAACATAGTCATATAGGTGGACCTTCGTGGGATTTACAATATTAGAAATGACATATCTTGTTTATTGAATTTAGTTTGAACATCAACATGTTCTAAATTGTTTTAAAGAGTTTTGTAATAAATTCTGCAACCGCAATAGTGTATTTGTTAAGATAAATTAATATTTGTTAAGATAAACGTTAAGATAAATTTATATTTGTTAAGATAAACTAAAATGATTGACTGTTGTGTTATGGTGTTATTGGTCCATATAGAATTTAGTAAGAATTTAGAATACTATATTCAATTACTGAGTACATTTTCAAAACGAAAACGAAGTCCATAGGAAGTGTGACAATTGAAATAATTTACAAATTATGACATTATTGATTCACTAAGCAGTGGTCACGCTGTATACATTCTTACTGCGCGTTTTAAAATGTGTGCCACTGAAATACTCGTAGATTCAATTTCAGCCTAGTGCAGTTACTAGCCTAGTTTAACTATTTGGAAATTTTACTTTTTGCTTGACTATTAGTATGACGTCATGCTATTTGGGATTCACGTATTTTCGGGCCTTCATAACATATCGTAGTTGACGCGAGGATCAACGAGTAACTCCTTGGAAGACTACCCATTGAATTGTTCTCTATTGTTATCTTTAATGGGGCACCTTCAGTTTGAATTTCTGTCGTGTGGCTCAGGAATTCTGTGAGAAACAACGTAAGCCTCAATCGCTGCATATAAAATTAGTGGCTTTTCCTAACCTTTTGGGAACACTTCCTGGGAATCTTGGGCAAGTTTGTCTCGCTGATTCAGCGCGATTATGTTGACCCTTTACAGACTTGCTTGGCTTATCCTCGGTTAGTACCTGTGGGAAGAAATAGTTTTATGAAATGACAAGTGTATCGTTTGAAATTTTAGATTGACTGCTATAGAATATCATGCTTTAATACATTATAACTCCATCTTGAAAGGAAGTGTTTGTTCTGCTTACTGGATTTTGAAACAGCATATTGAAACAGCTACAGTTCTTATTCCAGAGAGGTGCTTTTCTATAAAACCTCATAGATTGCGTATTTATCTGTCTAATTAGAATACACATGGAAGAAATGAATTGAGAGCAGTTTTTACAAATAAAAGTTTTCTCATGAATTTTTGTTTGCTGTATTTACTGAGGAGGCTATCAAAGTAAATATTCACAGAAAGCTTACCGTAAAGGATCGTAGATATGAATTAGATTTCACTGCACTTTCTCACTTTGCATCAAGTAAGATGTATTTTTTGGATTTTTACTGAATGTTCAAATTTCCAAAAATTTCATGAAAGCTGTATTTCCTATACCACAGGGTGGATAAAGGGGATTTCACTTACGTCACTTCATGTGACAGAACAATTGTCGGGCACCTTAGTGTTTTCTAACCTCCTTCATAACTTCATCGAAGATTCTCTGTGCTTTTAGTATAATCGCCATGAATGTTGTCCCTTCTTTTGATCTAGTTTTCAAGTATAAGTGAAGCTTTTCCACATGTTTTCATTGCGCCATCATTTTTTCTGGCAACTTTAGAGGCGTCTGCTATGTTTTTTTTTTTATTATTTCAATTTTTCCTAGCCAGTTTTGGATAGTATTAGCCTTGCTCTCTCTGAGTCTATTTTTAAAATGTTATGCACTGCGATGTATTTGAAAATGAAGAAGAAATCCTGCCGTCCTCTTTAGTCATCAAGAGTCATTTCCCGTTTCAAGAAAGTTCATGAATCAAAGGCAATCAGTTTTAAGTCATTAATACCAGTATGCCTTGGCATGGGACAAGACCATTTTAGGTCCTTTTCTTACTCAGTGCTCTTTGCGCAATGTGTATATTATCCTCATGCTGAGTCTTAGCCCTGCATTTGATGTATTATCTTTATATTTGATTCATAAACTTTTACGAGAGTTTCGTGGCTGTGAAGTGGTCAGTGATATCTAGTGAAGAACAATTTTTTTTTTAAACAAAAGAATTTTGTTAATGTTCTCACGACGTCGTTTGCAATAATGATAATACCAATCGTGTTGATTTCTGATTTCAAATCTCGTCCTTTCATGCTTTCTCTGAGTGTTGAACAAATTAAACAAAACTGTTATCGGTTATGGCATTTCTCTAACCATCTTGAATTGCCATCTTTTAGTCCGTGAAGTATGCTTGTGTTATGACACATAATGACAGTGGCTTTCCTATCGCTGTTCGGTAGTCATTATCACTGCTACTGGTTGATATGGCTGGTCTCAGTACGACTTCTATCTCTGCGTTTTACTTTACACTCACTTTTTGCTTCTAAACATGTTCAGGTGGAATAGTAATGGGCCGAAATGTGGATGAGCTTTCGAAGAAAGTTTTCAAACGAATTCTATACCGATGTGATGACAGAAATGACAGTCAAGGCGTCATTACTGTTATAGATGGCGCATCACCTATGTGTATTTGTGTTTCGGCCTACGGGCCAGCCGCATCGACCCTAAGATATTGCTGAGAAATCGGAAGGGTGTGAGCTTCTGGTGCCAGTATTTGTGTATATGTATATTCACGTACACACACACACACACACACATACACACACATCTATATATATATATATATATATATATATATATATATACATATATATGTGTGTGTGTGTGTGTGTGTGTGTGTGTGTGTGTGTGTATTTATGAGTGTTTATATACAGATGATTCCCAAATAAAATGAAAAACTTTCGGCAATAGCGAGTATTCTGGAAAATGATAAAAAGGCAGATGACATAACAAACGAAATTGAAGGGCGTCGCCATGACCTGAAGGAAATACAGACGAGCTCCTGCAATGTGGAAGCTGTTCTATTTCGATTAAATGGCGGAATTGATGTGCAAAGACCATTGATGGAGTAATAAATGTTTGTTTGAATGGCGAAAGAAAGGAGCCGGTTGACTTCTTTTTTTGAGCGAGAGAAGTGAAGATGGGCAACGCTAAAGAAAGAAAGAAAGAAAAAAAAAGGTATTGATGGGTCTCCAAAAAAGGCGTCGAAAAAAATTCAAAAGAATCGTTTAAAGAAGAACAAGCGTTCATTTCATAAGGCCTAGGAGGAAGGAATAGAATGGAATATACTACAGTTTAGGCCAAAGACCAAGCACTTGGACCTATGAGGCCATTCAGCGCTGGAAAGGAAACTGAGGGTAAGTAGGTTTGAAAGGTGGAACAGGAGGAAAGCCTCGCAGTTGCACTATGAAATAATTGTAAGGAGAGGGTAGCTAGCCCCTCCGGCTCCTAGCTGCAACCCTTTTCGTTTCTTTTACTGTACTTCCATTCATATTATCTTTTTTTCCATCTTGCTAGCTACCCTCTCCTTACAATTATTTCATAGTGCAACTGCGAGGCTTTCCTCCTGTTGCATCTTTCAAACCTACTTACCCTCAGTTTCCTTTCCAGCGCTGAATGGCCTCATAGGTCCAAGTGCTTGGCCTGTGGCCTAGACTGTATATTCCATTCTATTCCTTCCTCCTAGGCCTTATGAAATGAACACTTGTTCTTCTTTAAAACATTCTCTGATTTTTTTTTTTTTTTTTTGTACGCCGTTTGGAGACGCATCAATACCTATCTATTTTTTTTTTTTTTTTTTTTTTTTTTTTTTTTTTAGCGTTGTCCATCTTGTATTTCACTTCTCTCGTTCAAAAGAAGTCGTCCACCGGTTCCTTTCTTTCGCCATTCAAACAAACATTTATTCCTCCACCATTGGTCTTTGCACACCTATTTTAGCCATTTAATCGAAATAGAGCAGCTTCCATATTGCAAGAGCTCGTCTATATTTCCTTCAGGTCATGGCGCCGCCTTTCAGTTTCGTTTGTATGTCATCAGCCTTTTTATCATTTTTCCAGAATACTCGCTGTTGCCGAAAGTTTTTCATTCTATTTGGGAATTATCTGACGTATGTAGTAGTATATAAACTCTCGCTCATATTTCCTTAGAAAATTTCTCTAGTACGTATTCTGTACTTTTTAAAAAAAGTCTACCTAATTCTTCCTGCTGTTCATGATCCACACATCTGACACTGCCCTTTTTTTCCTTCGAATGAATCTTTCATTATACTTTCCCTTCACTGCTGTCTCTCTAGGTATTTCCTTCTATCCTAATATCTCCATCCATGATCCTTCCCCCAAAACTCCTTGTCTAATTATGGAAATTTGGGATCTTTATTAGTAATCCATTTGTCATTCTCATTTTCTGTTTCCCATGAAGAGGGCTTGGATGACTTGGCGATTCAGTAGAGAGAATTGTGAACGCTTCATCATTAATTGAAAATATTGTTTTCATTTTTCCTAAACCGTTCAATAATCACTAACACTCCCAGCCACTCGTCACCACACTCCATTTATCAACATACTCTTTCAGCAGCTTTGTAACAACCGAGTGTTAAAAACTGTCAACGTCAGCCATCTTCTCTCCTAGGTAATCTTCTTCTGAAACCTCGTATTTACAGAATCCAGCTGTGTGTGGAACACCAGTCAACAATACTTCCATTTCCTCTAGAATTCATTTTAACCTACTGATGGTGCGTAGACTATAGCTATACTTTTGGATTGAAAGCCTCCTGTGCGGCAAAGCCTTTTGAGACTCCTTCCTTTCCCAGTGTTGAAGAACTCCTTTGTTTTTCATGTTTTTTCCACGCATATGAACAGATCTGCCAGTGCTGTCTGTAATTTCATCTACACAGCCCTACGCAATGACCACTGAACACCCCGATTTTATCATTAATATCCAGCTAAGATCAAGTTGGTATTAAGGGGCACTGCCCTTGTCGCTGCTGCAGTAGGGAGTGCCATTACCCCGTGTCCTAAGGCAGATGAGTGCCTGGTGTATAGGTTTCCCCTTGTGGGGACGTGGCAGGGATGGACATTCTATCCTTGCTCAAATTCTCAGGGAAAAGTGTAATGTAGAGCAGTTTTGTATTTTTACTAAGGAGGTTTGCCTTCTTGTAGAATATGATTAATCTGGCTTCATGCCAGCACAGGCTCTTGCATCCTCAACAAATCTGTATCATATACATGTACAGTATACGTGTGTTTGTTTGTATGTAGGACATGCGCATTTATTGGTATAAGGCTAATTTGTTTTTTGAAGAAATTTGATATAACTTTCGTGGCAGCTTAATATTTTAGTTTGCTATTCCGTGTGGTAGGAGTGAAGTTACCATTAACCAGCGATGCGTATGAATATTTGTCATATAGAGGTATTTCTTACTAAAACTTTAATTAAATTCATCCTGGTTTTTAGCAGTTTCCTATATAAACTGAAAAACACATTTAATCTACTGGGCGTATTCGCTGAACACATGAATATGAATGCAAAAGGGAAAAAAAAATTCTTTTCTCTCCTGGTAGAGTAATGAGTTAGTAGCAATATTAGTCCACTTAGAAAGACCTCAGTGTTTTGGGTTGGATGCGTATTCAGGAAATATTGGGAAGTGGAAAAAACTGAGAAGTCATTCTGGTATCTAGAGAGCCACATGCATTTGACAAACTTGACAAGTACATTTATAAGTACGTATGTGTGGCACACAGACGCTCACTCACTTATCTATATCTTTGGAGTATATATGTGTGCATTTTATATATATATATATATATATATATATATATATATATATATATATATATATATATGTATCATATGTGTGTGTATGGGTGTAAGTGAAGGTTTCTGACAGTTGTGCTCATGAGATTGCAGGCTTGCTCGATAAGCCATTGCCATCCGCATTCCTACTCGAAAAAACGAAAAAAAGACATAATGTTCGAATCCTCGTCAGGATAGGTAGGTACACTTGTTATTTGCAATTTATTTTGGGAGTATTTATGCCTTAGTGACTGAGAATTCTGTATTAATTCATCATGTGTGGCTCTGATCATTGGTTCCTACCACAGCCATACTTTGAGTTACACGGAACCATGAATGAACCCCTTAATGGAAAACAAGAATATTCTCAGTGCTATACAACAGCTCAATAAGGATCATCAGTAGTTTCTTGAACCCCTGCGCCATCTTGCCTCCGGAATGTTAAGGCCATTCGTTTGCAGTATCTGTTTCACTCCATGTTTTCACAGTTTTGTAGCTCGTCCTCATCTTCATCTTCCTATAGCATTTCTCAATTGTTCTTTATTCTTACTACTTGAGACAATCATAAAAAAAGACTCCATACTTTCACACGCACCATGTATATATATGTATGTATATATGTATGCATGTAGATATTTATATTATATATATATATATACTATATATATATATACATTTATATATATATATACATTTATATATATATATATATATATATATACATATAAAATAAATCCATTGCACTTTTTGAGAACTAGTTTTTCACTAACTAGGTAATGAGTTTTTGTGTATTTTTTGTTTTTATGATTAGTTTAGGTTATTGGTTCAGTTTTTTTTTTTTTAAGTGTAATGTGATTCATTGGAGATATACCAGAGCTGTTTAATAGGTTGAGAATCACGTAAGAAACATACTTGTACACTGAAATTAATTCGCTTTCTGCTAAATTTTAGAAATGCTTTAAAAACCCAGGTGCTACTTGGAATCTAATGTTGGGGCATGTTTGACCTTTCTTACTGTGTGGTGAACGCAATATTTATGATTTTTGAAGAAGGAAAGGTGATTGTTGATAGCGTATTTTAGTGTTTTACGTGTTGGCAGCATATGGAAGTGTATATATTTTACTATGTAAACGTGAGTATATTTTTTTCATGTTCTGGAAAAAGAGGCTTAATTTACATATGAATAAAGTGCATCATTGCATTGATAGTAAAAATGTATGTTGTAAATTAATGTGACTGTTATCATGTGACGTTCGTTAAAATGTAAATTAATGTGACTGTTCTCATGTGACGTTCGTCAAAATGTTGTAAATTAATGTGACGGTTACCATCCGACATATTAAAGCAAAACATTACGGTTTAGCTTTTTTACAGTTTGTGCATAGAAAACCGGCATTGGGTTCAGTAATGTCTAGATATGTCAGTAAATGTATTTTCGTTTATATATAATATCGACTATATAATGATAGGCACCTTACGAATTTGAAAAAAGTCCTTTGAAAAAACAGCTCATAGTACCATTGCTTGAGAAGGTGGTCAAGATTTCCTCTGAGAATTTAGGACTATTAGGAACAACTGTAACAAAGATGGTTATGTTTTTTGGTTCCCAACCTTTTATGGTGATTTATAATATTCCTTGTTCAAAAAGTGGCGGAGTCTTAAAATTCCATTAACTTGGTTTAAAACATCTCGAATTTCCGCTTTAAAAATCAAACTACCCCCACTTTTGTACAAATCAAATTACCGCCAATTTTGTACAAATCGAATAACCCCACTTTTGTACAAATTGAATTCCCCCCCCCCCACACCCTTGTACAAATTGAATTACCCCCAATTTTGTACAAATCAAATTACACCCACTTTTGTACAAATCGAATTACTCCCCCCCCCCCACACCCTTGTACAAATTGAATTACCCCCAATTTTGTACAAATC